>NC_091369.1:21630010-21657510 GCF_038502225.1 Cherax quadricarinatus | reverse complement strand
ACTTCCCTGGTTATGGTGGTACTGGCCACGCTCCGCCTCCCTCCACTTCCCTGGTTGTGGTGGTACTGCCACACTCTACCTCCCTCCACTTCCCTGGTTATGGTGGTACTGGCCACACTTCGCCTCCCTCCACTTCCCTGGTTATGGTGGTACTGGCCTCACTCTGCCTCCCTCCACTTCCCTGGTTGTGGTGGTACTGCCACACTCTACCTCCCTCCACTTCCCTGGTTATGGTGGTACTGGCCACACTTCGCCTCCCTCCACTTCCCTGGTTATGGTGGTACTGGCCTCACTCTGCCTCCTTCCACTTCCCTGGTTATGGTGGTACTGGCCTCACTCTGCCTCCCTCCACTTCCCTGGTTGTGGTGGTACTGCCACACTCTGCCTCCCTCCACTTCCCTGGTTATTGTGGTACTGGCCACACTCCGCCTCACTCCACTTCCCTGGTTATTGTGGTACTGGCCACACTCTACCTCCCTCCACTTCCCTGGTTATGGTGGTACTGGCCACGCTCCGCCTTCCTCCACTTCCCTGGTTATGGTGGTACTGGCCTCACTCTGCCTCCCTCCACTTCCCTGGTTGTGGTGGTACTGCCACACTCTACCTCCCTCCACTTCCCTGGTTATGGTGGTACTGGCCACACTTTGCCTCCCTCCACTTCCCTGGTTATGGTGGTACTGGCCTCACTCTGCCTCCCTCCACTTCCCTGGTTATGGTGGTACTGGCCTCACTCTGCCTCCCTCCACTTCCCTGGTTATGGTGGTACTGGCCTCACTCTGCCTCCCTCCACTTCCCTGGTTGTGGTGGTACTGCCACACTCTACCTCCCTCCACTTCCCTGGTTATGGTGGTACTGGCCACACTTTGCCTCCCTCCACTTCCCTGGTTAAGGTGGTACTGGCCTCACTCTACCTCCCTCCACTTCCCGGGTTGTGGTGGTACTGGCCACACTCTGCCTCCCTCCACTTCCCTGGTTGTGGTGGTACTGGCCTCACTCTGCCTCCTTCCACTTCCCTGGTTGTGGTGGTACTGGCCTCACTCTGCCTCCCTCCACTTCCCTGGTTATGGTGGTACTGGCCTCACTCTGCCTCCCTCCACTTCCCTGGTTGTGGTGGTACTGCCTCACTCTACCTCCCTCCACTTCCCGGGTTGTGGTGGTACTGGCCACACTCCGCCTCCCTCCACTTCTGGTTATGGTGGTACTGGCCACACTCTACCTCCCTCCACTTCCCTGGTTATGGTGGTACTGGCCTCACTCTGCCTCCTTCCACTTCCCTGGTTGTGGTGGTACTGGCCTCACTCTGCCTCCCTCCACTTCCCTGGTTATGGTGGTACTGGCCTCACTCTGTCTCCCTCCACTTCCCTGGTTATGGTGGTACTGGCCTCACTCTGCCTCCCTCCACTTCCCTGGTTGTGGTGGTACTGCCACACTCTGCCTCCCTCCACTTCCCTGGTTATGGTGGTACTGGCCACACTCCGCCTCCCTCCACTTCCCTGGTTATGGTGGTACTGCCACACTCTACCTCCCTCCACTTCCCTGGTTGTGGTGGTACTGCCACACTCTGCCTCCCTCCACTTCCCTGGTTGTGGTGGTACTGCCACACTCTGCCTCCCTCCACTTCCCTGGTTGTGGTGGTACTGCCACACTCTGCCTCCCTCCACTTCCCTGGTTGTGGTGGTACTGCCACACTCTGCCTCCCTCCACTTCCCTGGTTGTGGTGGTACTGCCACACTCTGCCTCCCTCCACTTCCCTGGTTGTGGTGGTACTGCCACACTCTGCCTCCCTCCACTTCCCTGGTTGTGGTGGTACTGCCACACTCTACCTCCCTCCACTTCCCTGGTTATGGTGGTACTGGCCACACTTCGCCTCCCTCCACTTCCCTGGTTATGGTGGTACTGGCCACACTCCACCTCCCTCCACTTCCCTGGTTATGGTGGTACTGGCCACGCTCCGCCTCCCTCCACTTCCCTGGTTATTGTGGTACTGGCCACACTCCGCCTCCCTACACTTCCCTGGTTATGGTGGTACTGGCCACACTCCGCCTCCCTCCACTTCCCTGGTTATGGTGGTACTGCCACACTCCGCCTCCCTCCGCTTCCCTGGTTATTGTGGTTCTGGCCACACTCCGCCTCCCTCCACTTCCCTGGTTATGGTGGTACTGGCCACACTCCGCCTCCCTCCTCTTCCCTGGTTATGGTGATATTGCCACATTCCACCTCCCTCCACTTCCCTGGTTATGGTGGTACTGGCCACACTCCGCCTCCCTCCACTTCCCTGGTTATTGTGGTACTGGCCACACTCCGCCTCACTCCACTTCCCTGGTTATGGTGGTACTGCCACTCTCCGCCGCCCTCCACTTCCCTGGTTATGGTGGTACTGGCCACACTCCGCCTCACTCCACTTCCCTGGTTATGGTGGTACTGGCCACACTCCGCCTCACTCCACTTCCCTGGTTATGGTGGTACTGGCCACACTCCGCCTCCCTCCACTTCCCACCTCGTCTCTCTCCTCTCATTATTTCTTCTTGTTTCCTCTGTTTCGAAAAATCTCACATACCTTCTAATTCTCTAAACAGTGACGTGGATACTGTATAGAATAATTAACTCAGAGCCCATGCAGGAATAAGCAATATTATACGGCTTTAGGCAGTATTTTTACTCACAGCAGAAGTGACACAACTTAGTTTTAATTTAGAAAAACACGTAAGCAAACACTGTGAGATATTTATTAGAAAGCGCTTCGTTATTGGGAAAATGATCTAGGTCCCAGGGCCTTGACGTTTTTTAATATATATGCCCTAGTGTTTGCTTAGGTGTTTCTGCAATTTGTGGGTATATATTGCCAAGGTTTATACCACTACTTGCTTATAACCAGTAATAATCTGAGTTCCTCCTAAAAGCATGGTAAATATCGCACGATCCAAGCAAGCAACGAGGAACTAGCTCCTACTTCACACAACCAGTGTGAAGGCTTCTAGTAACTACGTCGTCTACATGGCTGTATGCTGGCCCATACAACAGTCTGGGCCAGCTACATCGTTTACATGCTGCATGTTGGTCCATACAACAAGCTGGGATAACAACGTTGCATACATGGCTGTAAATTCGTCCATACAATAAGCTAGTATACCTACGTCATGTACATAGCCGTATGTTCGTCCATACAACAGGCTGGGCCACCTACGTCGTCTACATAGGTGTATGTGTGTTCATACATCAAGCTGGGATAGCTCCGTCGTCTACATGGCTGCATGTTCGTCCATACATGAGGCTGGGCAAACTACTTCGTCTACATGACTGTATATTCGTCCATGCAACAGGCTGGGCCACCTACGTCGTGTATATGGCCGTAAATTCGTTAATACAGCATGCTGAGCCACCTCCGTCATCTACATGGCTGTATGTTGTACCAAACAATAGGCTGGGCCAGCTACGTCATCTACATGGCTGTATGTTCGTCCATACATAAGGCAGGGTCTGCTACGTCGTCTACATGGCTGTATGTTCGTCCAAAACAACAGTCTTTGCCAGATACGTCTTCTACATGGCTGTATGTTGGTCCATACATCAGGCTGGGCCAGCTACGTCGTATAAAGGGCCGTATGTGCTTCCATACAACAGACTGGGCCGCCTACGTCATCTACATGGGTGTATGTTTATCCGTACATCAGGCTTGGAGAGCTACGTCATCTACATGGCTGCATGTTTGTCCATACAAGAAGCTGGGCCACCCACGTCATCTACATGGCTGTATGTTCGTCCATACGACAGGCTGGGCCACCTACGTCGTCTACGTGGCTTTATGTTGGTCAGTACAACAGGCTGAGCCAGCTACGCCGTCTATAAGGCCATATGTTCATCCATGCATCAGGCTAGGCCAGTATCGTCGTCTGCATGATCGTATGTTCGTCCTTACAACAGTCTGGGCCAGCTACGTCGTCTACATTACTGTATGTTCGTCCATACATCAGGCTGGGAAAACTAAGTTATGTGCATAGCTATGAATTCGTCCACACGACAGGCTGGGCCACCTACGTCGTCTACATGGCTGAATGTTGGTCCATATAACAGGCTGGGTAAACTACTCTGTCTTCATGGCCGTATCATCGTCCATACATCAGGCTGGGATAACTATATTGTATACATGGCTGTGTATTAGTCCATACAATAGGTTAGGCCACCTACGTCGTGAATATGGCTGTATGTTCGTCCATGCAACAGGCTGGGCCAGCAACGTCGTCTACATTGCGTGTATGTTGGGCTACACAACAGGCTGGGCCAGCAACGTCGTCTACATGGCTGTATGTTGGCTCATACATCAGACTGGGCCAGCTAGATCGTCTAAGTAAGTAAGTAAGTTTATTCAGGTATACATAAATACAGTTACATAGATTATCATACATAGCAGCATATGTGTAGAGAACCTGGGATAACACAAAAAAGTCAGACACAGTGACTTATTTCCATTGGGGTCCTTTATTCCATTGGGGTCTACAGGGCCGTATGTTCGTCCGTACATCAGGCTGGGCTACCTACGTCGTCTACATGGCTGTATGTTGGCCCATACATCAGACTGGGCCAGCTAGATCGTCTGCAGGGCCGTATGTTCGTCTGTACATCAGGCTGGCCCAGCAACATCTAAACATTGTACTGAACGTCTAGAAGAGTTACTCAAGTTCTTACCACCATAATATATAATATCGTCTCTGTCTCTGAATATTGATATATAGCATTTCATATGACAAAAATGCACATACATTGCTGATATTCTAATGCTAATTTTATGTTCTTTTCTCTTTCCAGTTCCCAGAGAACATTTTTTTCCTGATCAAAAGATCCAACAAGAACACTGACTATGATGTTATTGATCCTAAACCTGACTCAGAAACTGATGTAGATTCTTCAACTGAGGTGAAAACTGATGAGAGTGTAAGATATAACACAACATTACCTCACTTGTGTATACATACAAGCAGGTTGTTATGTCAGTTGTGTAGCAGGAAAGATATCCTAGTCAAATCAACTATTGCATGTTCAATCTGCAAGGTAAATATTTGTCTGAAAGTTGACAACAACTGTTTCTTTCACTTCATTAACAAGGTTCACTTAGCAGTAATATTATACATGATCAGAAATAATTGTTAATATATATGTTTAATGTAATAACACTTATTAGTTTATAAGAGTTTTCCATAATGTAAAAATAACCTTTACCATATTATTGTACAATATTTCTTTACCATGTCCAGATATACTGATAACAAAGTCCAATTATCTCTTCTATAAGTTACTACTAAATAATAATGTTTAAATATACATGCATCTCTTATATTTAACATTTTGAAACATTATGTTTATAATTTTTTCTACCTTTGATGGGTAATAGGCAACTAAAAACATTTCAGCGGTAAAGATAACTTATAGAAGATTATACTATAAACATACAATATTTTTTATTCCAATACTTTCCCTGTTAAAGGTTCAAGGGAGTATTTGTAATCCCAGGATGACTAACACTGCTTTAAGCAACTATTTCTGCTCACAGGTTTAGTAATATAACTTGGCGTTACGGCAGCATTTTTACTCACAGGATGAGTAAGAGAGATTTTAAAGCAGTATTTTAACTGCCAGGAGGAGTAATATCCCTCCGAGGAATATATAATTAAGACATGTGCAGCAGTTGTGTATCTTTATTAGTAAAACATATTCACCTACACAGAAGACTTCCTCAGTCAGATACAGAGGCAAGTGTTGTACGTGTGTCTTAATTATCAACTGGTCAGTATTGTGTAACATTTTCAACATAACAATAATATAGAACCTGACTGACAATGTCAACACTTGGTGTGAGGGAGGGTGGTGTGAGGGAGGGGGGTGTGAGGGAGGGTGGTGTGAGGGATGGTGGTGTGAGGGAGGGTGGTGTGAGGGAGGGTGGTGTGAGGGAGGGTGGTGTGAGGGAGCGTGGTGTGAGAGAGGGTGGTTTGAGGGAGGGTTGTGTGAGGGAGGGTGGTGTAAGGGAGGGTGATGTGAGGGAGGGTGGTGTGAGGGAGGGTGGTGTGAGGGAGGGTGGTGTGAGGGAGGGTGGTGTGAGGGATGGTGGTGTGAGGGAGGGTGGTGTGAGGGAGAGGGTGGGTGGTGTGTGGGTGGGTGGTGTGAGGGAGGGTGGTGTGAGGGAGGGTGGTGTGAGGGATGGTGGTGTGAGGGAGGGTGGTGTGAGGGAGGGTGGTGTGAGGGAGGGAGGGTGGTGTGAGGGGTGGTGTGAGGGGGTGGTGTGAGGGATGGTGGTGTGAGGGGGGTGGTGTGAGGGAGTGGTGTGAGGGAGGGTGGTGTGAGGGAGGGTGGTGTGAGGGAGGGTGGTGTGAGGGAGGGTGGTGTGAGGGGGTGGTGTGAGGGGTGGTGGTGTGAGGGGGTGGTGTGAGGGGGTGGTGTGAGGGAGGGTGGTGTGAGGGAGGGTGGTGTGAGGGGGGGGTGGGGTGAGGGAGGGTGGTGTGAGGGAGGGTGGTGTGAGGGAGGGTGGTGTGAGGGAGGGGTGGTGTGAGGGAGGGTGGTGTGAGGGGGGTGGTGTGAGGGAGGTGGTGTGAGGGAGGGTGTGAGGGAGGGTGGTGTGAGGGAGGGTGGTGTGAGGGGGGTGAGGGAGGGGTGTGAGGGGTGGTGTGAGGGAGGGTGGTGTGAGGGGGGTGGTGTGAGGGAGGGTGGTGTGAGGGAGGGTGGTGTGAGGGAGGGTGAGTGTGAGGGGGGGTGGTGTGAGGGTGGGTGGTGTGAGGGGGGGTGGTGTGAGGGAGGGTGGTGGTGTGAGGGAGGGTGGTGTGAGGGAGGGTGGTGTGGGAGGGTGGTGTGAGGGATGGTGGTGTGAGGGAGGGTGGTGTGAGGGAGGGTGGTGTGAGGGGGGTGTGAGGGGAGGGTGGTTTGAGGGGGGGGGTGGTGTGAGGGAGGGTGGTGTGAGGGTGGGTGTGGTGTGAGGGAGGGTGGTGTGAGGGGGGGTGGTGTGAGGGAGGGTGGTGTGAGGGGTGGTGTGAGGGTGATGTGAGGGAGGGTGACGTGTGAGGGAGTGTGTTGTGAGGGAGGGTGGTGTGAGGGAGGGTGGTGTGAGGGAGGGTGGTGTGAGGGAGGGTGGTGTGAGGGAGGGTGGTGTGGTGTGAGGGAGGGTGGTGTGAGGGAGGGTGAGGGATGGTGTGAGGGAGGGTGGTGTGAGGGAGGGAGGGTGGTGTGAGGGAGGGTGGTGTGAGGGGGGGGTGATGTGAGGGAGGGTTGTGTGAGGGAGGGTGGTGTGAGGGAGGGTGGTGTGAGGGGTGGTGTGAGGGTGGTGTGAGGGGGGTGGTGTGAGGGGGGTGGTGTGTGGGGGGGTGGTGTGAGGGAGGGTGGTGTGAGGGAGGGTGATGTGAGGGAGGGTGATGTGGAGGGGTGGTGTGAGGGAGGGTGGTGTGAGGGAGGGGGATGGTGGTGTGAGGGAGGGTGGTGTGAGGGAGGGTGGTGGTGTGAGGGGGGTGGTGTGAGGGAGGGGTCTAGGAGGGTGGTGTGAGGGAGGGTGGTGTGAGGGAGGGTGGTGTGAGGGGGGTGGTGTGAGGGAGGGTGGTGTGAGGGAGGGTGGTGTGAGGGAGGGTGGTGTGAGGGGTGGTGGTGTGAGGGAGGGGGGTGTGAGGGGGGTGGTGTGAGGGAGGGTGGTGTGAGGGGGGGTGTGAGAGGGTGGTGTGAGGGAGGGTGGTGGTGTGAGGGAGGGTGGTGTGAGGGAGGGTGGTGTGAGGGAGGGTGGTGTGAGGGAGGGTGGTGTGAGGGGGGGGTGGTGTGAGGGTGGTGTGAGGGAGGGTGGTGTGAGGGAGGTGTGGTGTGAGGGAGGGTGGTGTGAGGGAGGGTGAGTGTGAGGGAGGGTGGTGTGAGGGAGGGTGGTGTGAGGGGGGGTGGTGTGAGGGAGGGTGGTGTGAGGCAGGGTGGTCTGAGGGAGGGTGGTGTGAGGGAGGGGGGTGTGGTGTGAGGGAGGGTGTGTGAGGGAGGGTGGTGTGAGGGTGGTGTGAGGGAGCGTGGTGTGAGAGAGGGTGGTTTGAGGGAGGGTTGTGTGAGGGAGGGTGGTGTGAGGGAGGGTTGTGTGAGGGAGGGTGGTGTGAGGGAGGGTGGTGTGAGGGAGGGTGGTGTGAGGGAGGGTTGTGTGAGGGGGGGGTGGTGTGAGGGAGGGAGGTGTGAGGGAGGGTGGTGTGAGGGAGGGTGGTGTGAGAGGGTGGTGTGAGGGTGGTGTGTGAGGGATGGGTGGTGTGAGGGTGGTGTGAGGGGGTGTGAGGGAGGGTGGTGTGAGGGATGGGGTGTGTGGGTGGGTGGTGTGTGGGAGGGTGGTGTGTGGGAGGGTGGTGTGAGGGAGGGTGGTGTGAGGGAGGGTGGTGTGAGGGAGGGTGGTGTGAGGGAGGGTGGTGTGAGGGAGGGTGGTGTGAGGGAGGGTGGTGTGAGGGAGGGTGATGTGAGGGAGGGTGGTGTGAGGGAGGGTGGTGTGAGGGAGGGTGGTGTGGTGTGAGGGGGGTGGTGTGAGGGAGGGTGGGTGGTGTGAGGGAGGGTGGTGTGAGGGAGGGTGGTGTGAGGGAGGGTAGTGTGAGGGAGGGTGGTGGAGGGAGGGTGGTGTGAGGGGGGTGTGTGAGGGAGGGGAGGGGAGGGTGTGTGAGGGTGGTGTGAGGGGAGGGGGGTGAGTGAGAGGGTGGTGTGAGGGAGGGTGGTGTGAGGGAGGGGGGTGTGAGGGTGGGGGTGTGAGGGGGTGGTGTGAGGGCGGGTTGTGTGAGGGAGGGTGGTGTGAGGGAGGGTGGTGTGAGGGAGCGTGGTGTGAGAGAGGGTGGTTTGAGGGAGGGTTGTGTGAGGGAGGGTGGTGTGAGGGAGGGTGGTGTGAGGGAGGGGTGTGAGGGAGGGTGTGAGGGAGGGTGATGGTGTGAGGGAGGGTTGTGTGAGGGAGGGTGGTGTGAGGGAGGGTGGTGTGAGTGAGGGTGGTTTGAGGGAGGGTGGTGTGAGGGAGGGTGGTGAGAGAGGGTGGTGTGAGGGAGGGTGGTGTGAGGGGGGTGGTGTGAGGGGTGGTGTGAGGGATGGTGGTGGGAGGGTGGTGTGAGGGAGGGTGGTGTGAGGGGTGGTGTGAGGAGGGTGTTGGGAGGGAGGGTGGTGTGAGGGAGGGTGGTGTGAGAGGGTGGTGTGAGGGAGAGTGGTGTGAGGGGGGAGAGTGGTGTAAGGAGGGAGAGTGGTGTGAGGGACGGTGGTGTGAGGGAGCGTTGTGTGAGGGAGGGTGGTGTGAGGGAGGGTGGTGTGAGGGAGGGTGAGGGATGGTGGTGTGAGAGGGTGGTGTGAGGGAAGGTGGTGTGAGGGGGTGGTGTGAGGGGGTGGTGTGAGGGAGGGTGGTGTGAGGGAGGGTGGTGTGAGGGAGGGTGGTGTGAGGGAGGGTGGTGTGAGGGAGGGTGGTGTGAGGGAGTGGTGTGAGGGGGTGGTGTTAGAGGGTGGTGTGAGGGAGGGGGGTGTGAGGGAGGGTGGTGTGAGGGAGGGTGGTGTGAGGGAGGGTGGTGTGAGGGAGGGTGGTGTGAGGGAGGGTGGTGTGAGGGAGGGTGGTGTGAGGGAGGGTGGTGTGAGGGAGGGTGGTGTGAGGGAGGGTGGTGTGAGGGATGGTGGTGTGAGGGAGGGTGGTGTGAGGGAGGGTGGTGTGAGGGGGGTGGTGTGAGAGGGTGGTGTGAGGGAGGGTGGTGTGAGGGAGGTGATGTGAGGGCGGGTGGGGTGTGGGAGGGTGGTGTGAGGGAGGGTGGTGTGTGGGAGGGGGGTGTGTGGGAGGGGGGTGTCAGGGCGGGTGGTTTGAGGGAGGGTGGTGTGTGGGAGGTTGGTGTGGGGGGGATGGTGGTGTGAGGGGTGGGTGGTGTGGGGGTGGGTGGTGTGGGGGATGGTGGTGTGAGGGAGGGTGGTGTGTGGGAGGGTGGTGTGTGGGAGGGGGGTGTGAAGGAGGGTGGTGTGAGGGAGGGTGGTGGGTGGGAGGGTGGTGTGGGGGATGGTGGTGTGAGGGATGGTGGTGTGAGGGAGGGTGGTGTGTGGGAGGGTGGTGTGTGGGAGGGGGGTGTGAGGGAGGGTGGTGTGTGGGAGGGTGGTGTGGGGGATGGTGGTGTGAGGGAGGGTGGTGTGTGGGAGGGTGGTGTGGGGAATGGTGGTGTGAGGGAGGGTGGTGTGTGGGAGGGTGGTGTTGGGGATGGTGAAGTGAGGGAGGGTGGTGTGAGAAAGGGTGGTCTGAGGGATGGTGAAGTGAGGGAGGGAGGTGTGAGAGGGTGGTTTGAGTGAGGGTGTTGAGAGGCAGAGTGGTGTGAGGGAGGGTGGTGTAAGGGAGGGTGATGTGAGGGAGGGTGATGTGAGGGAGGGTGATGTGAGGGAGGGTGATGTGAGGGAGGGTAAAGTGAGGGAGGGTGGTGTGAGGGAGGGTGGTGTGAGGGAGGGTGATGTGAGGGAGGGTGAAGTGAGGGGTGGTGAAGTGAGGGAGGGTGGTGTGAGAGGGTGGTTTGAGTGAGGGTGTTGAGAGGCAGAGTGGTGTGAGGGTGGGTGGTGTAAGGGAGGATGGTGTGAGGGGGTGGTGAGAGTGGGAGGGTGATGTGTGGGAGGGTTGTATATGTGGGGTTAGGGTAGGTGGAGTAATGGTGGGCAAAATGATGGTGGGTGTTGATAGGTTATGTTGTGTGTGTTTGGAGTGGGAGGATAGGTGGCATGAAGGTGGGTGGTATGAGGGGTCTGGGGAAGGAGACGTTGGAAATGTGTGTAATGTGAGTGTGGGAAGTTTGAAAGTGGGAGTTGCGGGGGTGGGAGGCGTAGGTGTAAATGTGGATAATGATAATGGATGAGTGGAGGTGTGTAGTATGTGTGGGTAGTGTGTAGTATGTGTGGGTGGTGTGTAGTATGTGTGGTGGTGTGCAGTATGTGTGGTTGGTGTGTAGTATGTTTGGGTGGTGTGTAGTATGTGTGGGTGGTGTGAAGAATGTGTGGGTGGTGTGTAGTATGTGTGGGTGGTGTGTAGTATGTGTGGGTGGTGTGTAGTATGTGTGGATGGTGTGTAGTATTTGTTGGTGGTGTGTAGTATGTGTGGGTGGTGTGTAGTATGTGTGGGTGGTGTGCAGTATGTGTAGGTGGAGTGTAGTAGGTGTGGATGGTGTGTAGTATGTGTGAGTGGTGTGTAGTATGTGTGGGTGGCGTGTAGTATGTGTGGGTGGTGTGTAGTATGTGTGGGTGGTGTGTAGTATGTGTGGGTGATGTGTACTATGTGTGGGTGGTGTGTTGTATGCGTCGGTGGTGTGTAGTATGTGTGGGTGGTGTGTAGTATGTGTGGGTGGTGTGTAGTATGTGTGGGTTGTGTGTAGTAGGTGTGGGTGGTGTGTAGTATGTGTGGGTGGTGTGTAGTATGTGTAGGTGATGTGTACTATGAGTGGGTGATGTGTACTATGTGTGGGTGGTGTGTAGTATGTGTGGGTGGTGTGTAGTATGTGTGGGTGGTGCGTAGTATGTGTGGGTGGTGTGTAGTATGTGTGGGTGGTGTGTAGTATGTGTAGGTGATGTGTACTATGAGTGGGTGATGTGTACTATGTGTGGGTGGTGTGTACTATGTGTGGGTGGTGTGTTGTATGCGTCGGTGGTGTGTAGTATGTGTGGGTGGTGTGTAGTATGTGTGGGTGATGTGTACTATGTGTGGGTGGTGTGTTGTATGCGTCGGTGGTGTGTAGTATGTGTGGGTGGTGTGTAGTATGTGTGGGTGGTGTGTAGTATGTGTGGGTGGTGTGTAGTATGTGTAGGTGATGTGCACTATGAGTGGGTGATGTGTACTATGTGTGGGTGGTGTGTAGTATGTGTGGGTGGTGTGTAGTATGTGTGGGTGGTGCGTAGTATGTGTGGGTGGTGTGTAGTATGTGTGGGTGGTGTGTAGTATGTGTAGGTGATGTGTACTATGAGTGGGTGATGTGTACTATGTGTGGGTGGTGTGTAGTATGTGTGGGTGGTGTGTAGTATGTGTGGGTGGTGCGTAGTATGTGTGGGTGGTGTGTATTATGTGTGGGTGGTGTGTAGTATGTGTGGGTGGTGTATAGTATGTGTGGGTGGTGTGTAGTATGTGTGGGTGATGTGTACTATGTGTGGGTGGTGTGTAGTATGTGTGGGTGGTGTATAGTATGTGTGGGTGGTGTGTAGTATGTGTGGTTGATGTGTACTATATGTGGGTGGTGTGTAGTATGTGTGGGTGGTGTATAGTATGTGTGGGTGGTGTGTAGTATGTGTGGTTGATGTGTACTATATGTGGGTGGTGTGTAGTATGTGTGGGTGGTGTATAGTATGTGTGGGTGGTGTGTAGTATGTGTGGGTGATGTGTACTATGTGTGGGTGGTGTGTAGTATGTGTGGGTGGTGTATAGTATGTGTGGGTGGTGTGTAGTATGTGTGGGTGGTGTGTAGTATGTGTGGGTGGTGTGTAGTATGTGTGGGTGGTGTGTAGTATGTGTGGGTGGTGTGTAGTATGTGTGGGTGGTGTGTAGTATGTGTGGGTGGTGTGTAGTATGTGTGGGTGGTGTGTAGTATGTGTGGGTGGTGTGTAGTATGTGTGGGTGGTGTGTAGTATGTGTGGGTGGTGTGTAGTATGTGTGGGTGGTGTGTAGTATGTGTGGGTGGTGTGTAGTATGTGTGGGTGGTGTGTAGTATGTGTGGGTGGTGTGTAGTATGTGTGGGTGGTGTGTAGTATGTGTGGGTGGTGTGTAGTATGTGTGGGTGGTGTGTAGTATGTGTGGGTGGTGTGTAGTATGTGTGGGTGGTGTGTAGTATGTGTGGGTGGTGTGTAGTATGTGTGGGTGGTGTGTAGTATGTGTGGGTGGTGTGTAGTATGTGTGGGTGGTGTGTAGTTTGTGTGGGTGGTGTGTAGTAAGCAGGTGGTTAGTGTGAGAATGGGTAGTGTGGAACTGGTTGGTGGGTAGTGAGTGTGGGGTGTTGTGAGAGTGGGATGGGGGTAGTGAGTATGGGTGATGTGGTAGATGAGACTGGGCAGTGGGGAATGAGGATTTGTGGTGTGAGAGTGGGTGGTGGGGAATGAGGATTGGTGGTGTGAGAGTGGGTGGTGGGGAATGAGGGTGGGTGGTGTGTAGGTGATTGTGTGAAAATGGGCAGTTTGACAATGGGTTGTGTGTAGGTGGATGTTTTGATAGTTTATGGTGTGAGAATGGATGGATGTGGAGTGAGATGGGTTGCTGTCAAAGTATTTTTATTTATATTTTAATAAAAACAGTATATACAAAACATATAAGGAAAGGTACACAATAAGATTACATACATTATTAATATAGATTAAACGTGTACAAAGCCCAAATATTATACCAGGTTGAAAGTTACTAAACCATGCTTAAAGACTCGAAAACAAATCTCACAACACACTCACAGGCCAATACACAGTTAAACCAGACTGTGAGGTGCAGCATGACACATGATCAACATCATGCATCCTGCACCTCCAACCCTCCCCATCCCTGTCTTTGGAAAGGCGTGTAGTGACACGCACAGGACCCCACACAGGCAAATGTTAATAAACAATAAGAAACATAACTGGAATAAACAATACATACATTTGCAATAATGAAGACTTAGAAAACACAAACAGATCGTCCTTGCCAGGTTCAAAAAACCACACATGCTGTGTAAGTGTCACAAAAATAGAACATAATGCTAGAATATTTCCCCACAAAGGGGCACCTTGGTACTAGAAAACACACCTTAGTGGAACAAAGTTCCCACTGCTGAAAACAAATATATACAAACATGCCATAATACAGCACCCAATTAAGGGTTTTGTCACTTATTCGCACATAAACAGTAAAACACCCCTATACATGGTTGTCAGTGGACAATGTACCTATTTGGTCTGATCCAAGGATATCGGACACTGGCCTTGATCTACAAAATAATTACATATCCTCAGATTTATAAATAAAACAGATACAACTGTGTCCAGAACAGGAATTAACGCTCTCACACACACGCCCAATGTTAGAGAATCACCAGTGACCATGACTGATGAGTATCAACTCATCAAGATACAGAGACATGACAATACACCAGGACACACACTGTCGCCAAGAACATTGTCAAGCATCCACCCACCTCTCCCCCACCCAGCCTGGGTTCAAACAGCCACACAGACACCAAACTAACCCTGGCCCACACCCAACAGCCAGTAAACCATCACCCATATGGCCAGAACTTACATACAACAAGCAAATGAACACTCACTTCCTGCTAAGCAAGAACCCTGATCACCTCAAAGCACTTGCTCACTCCAAGTGATCAGCTCAATGCAACCCCTGAAATGCCATTCCACCTCTCACACACTCATACTAGCAGTCACCTCCACCTACAAGGCTAATAAAGCACCAACTGTTAAACTGAGGTAACCCACCAGAAAAGCCTCCTCCCACCAATGGCCCTATTGCTACAAACCATCTTATTTAAAGGTCCTGCTAATACCCGTTTGTGCACGACCCACTCCCCATTCCCTCGCATACCCCTATAGACATACACAAAATCTACAATTAAATATGCCAAGGCTTGCTGGAAGCTCTCAGGCACCCCCTGGACTACAGACTTAATGCCCGCAACACTAAAACCGCAACTCCCACACCTGAGCCACGACCCACCCCATCCAGTCCCTTATACCCCCCAGACCCTCACAGAAATACACATGATATGCTGTTTCAGCATCACCACATAACCTACACTCTCCCCCCTCCCCCACCCACCTCTTCCAGAGAACCACTCCAGATGGCAAAACTCTGTGCAGGAAGAGGAACATTTCCTCCCGCACCCGAGATCAAATGCGTAGCCTACAAAACCTCACCTGATGTCCTCCATGCATTCATGGGATATATCTCCTCCACGGGTACCACTACCCTTCCCCAAAGCATACACTCCAAAATCTCCACCTGAATCTTACCTGGATCCCTCAGGACCAAGAGCACCCGCAACACCACCTCACGCTCCCGTAACTCCACACCAATACAACCGCCACATTGCAGCATGCAGGTGCTCCATTCCCCCTCCCCCGTCATTCCCTGCACCTACCCCTAACCCTCCCTGAAGCACCAGCAGCGTTACCACCTCCCTCCTCAGCCAATCATACCACGAACCCCAAAAGAACTTGAACACCCTCTTTAGGATCCCAGTAATATCCGGCACATGCCATACCTTGCTATAAAGTAACACGTTCACCATGATGACCCTCTGTAAAAGACTTAAATGGTATTGCCGCAAACACCCCAAACGATGTTCCACCCGTTTCACAATGCATACAGAGTGTAAACTCTCGCACGTACCAGATCACCCATATACACGATGCCACAAATCATTAAGCTATCCACCACACATCACATCACATCACCACCCCACTCCTCCCACACCATCCAAGCCCCCAACCCCATCAATTTTCGATTTCTTCACATTAACCCGCATACCAGTAGCACCCCCAAACGTATGGATGACGGCACCTACCTTTCTCAAGCATGTCCCCTCCCCTCCCACACAATAATTGTCTTGCCGTCAACGTAACCCACAAGCCCCGACTAACACCCCACCTCCCTCGAACCCACCCACCCACAAATACAAGCCTCAACAGTCCTGTAAAATGGGTCCTGAACAGAAGCAAGCAGAATTTGTGGAAGTGGACATCCCTGTCGAAGACCCTGCCCCATGTTCACTGATTCCCCTAAACGATCATTGATCTGCACATGCACCTGCATGCCCCTATAAACGTCTCCACCCACCTCACAATTTCCTACCAAAAGCCCTGTCTCCCCAAAGCCTCCCATTTCGCACGATCATTGAGCAATGCAATGTCTACAAGTTGGAAAAACAGTTTTATATACCACTTGCGACTCATATGCAATGTCACATTCCATTTGTCATGATGTCATGTGTATTGTGGACCTGCTTTGCTGGTGCCAGTACAAGTGTGAGTGTTGTAGTGTGTTGTGGAGCTGCCCAGCTAGTGCCAGTACCAGGGTGAGTGTTACTAGTGCCAGTGAAAGGGTGGGTGTTGTTATATGTAAGTAAGTAAGTAAGTTTATTCAGGTATACACAAATACAGTTACATAGAATTATCATACATAGCAGCATATGTGTAGAGAACCTGGGATAACCCAAAAAAGTCAGACACACTGACTTATTTCCATTGGGGTCCTTTTACCTTATTATTATAATATAAAGGTTGAAGATTGAAACACTTATGCAGCATATGGGAATCTTTATTCAGGAAACGTTTCGCCACACAGTGGCTTCATCAGTCCAATACAAAGAGGAAGGCGTAAGGAGAGGAGGAGTATGAGGTAATCAGTCCCTCAACGTGGAGTCGATGTGTTCAGTCCATCAATCTTGTAGAATGTACAGCATAGGGCCGTAGACGTGGCTTATATACTGTAGTGAGGTGAGGTGAAGCAGGCGGAGGCGGGGTCATAGTGGTACCATCCACTAGTCGAAGTAGGTCTTCGTCCAAAGGTTGAACAAGTGTTGAAGAATTCTTTGTAAGAAGATCCCATGATGCTGCAGTGTCTGACAGTTGTGATGAATGGTTTGAAAAACCGACAAGTTGGTACCTCATTATCGATAGTGAGTACTATGTTAGACCTATCTACTGGCTTATGGCTATACCCCAACTGTTTTAGTTGTTGCCAGAGCTTTCTGGGGTTATGCTTATACTCTTCAATTTTTGAGCAATAGTGCTTTGCCTTTGCTCCTTTTATAAGTCTCTGTGCTCTTTTCCTCACCCTTTGGAATTCATTTAGTGCTGCAATATCCTGTCTGTTTGCTTTAGATCTTTTTAGCAGCTGGTCTCTGAATTTCATATTATCTAATATCTCAGTATTCATCCAGGGTTCAGTTCTTCGTTTAATCCTAACCTCTTTAACTGGTGCAATATTATCAAGGATGGTAGTGAACATTGTTTTGAATTTTTCCCAGGCATCGTTTACGTCCGTGCAACTTGTTATCTCTGTCCAGTCACAATTGTGTAGCCTATTTACCAGTGTTTCTTTACTGTAGTTTCTAGTTGACCTCATTTTTATTGTCCTGTGTAGGCCTATCCTCTCCCTAGTGATTTTCCTGGTGCAGTAAATGATGAAATGATCACTAAGACCTGTGGTAATGACGCCTGACTGACTAATGTTCTCAGAGCGGTTACAAAGTATGTGGTCAATTAGGGTGGCTGAGAACTGTGTGATCCGGGTTGGTGTATTAATTAGTTGAGTGTAACTATTTAATCCTAGAATTTGCTTATACCTTTTGCATAGCCCGTTATTTTGCTGCTGAAAACAGATATTGAAGTCGCCCAGTATTATTGTCTCGCAATTGTTTTCAACTCCGGAGAAGACTCTGGAAAAGTCTTCTAAGAACTGGTCCTGGGTAGGAGGGCGGTAACTAGTTCCTACTAAGATGGGTTTGGTCTTAGGAAGCAGCACTTCAAACCATAGAATCTCCAGTTTATTGTTATTTAAATCAGGTCTTGGGTTGTAAGCTAAGTCATTTCTAATGTAGGCACATACTCCACCACCCTTTCTGTTCCTATCTAAGCGTTTTATATTGTAACCATCTATTTTGACCTCGTCGTCAGTCACCGTATCATCCAACCAAGATTCAGAGATGGTTATAACTGCCGCCCTAATTTTGTTAGCTAGAATCCTAGTCTCTGCCAATTTAGGAAGAAGTGATCTTGCATTGACATGAATAAAGTGAAGGCCTGTTTTCATAAAACAATCATACTCATCAATATATGGCAATGGGTCATTTGTATTAAAATTAGGTAAATCAATGTCATCACTGCTAAAGGGTAACTGTGCCAAAGTGCATTTGTTACACACAAAATGAATTCTGGCACCGTTGCTATAATTGTACATACATCCATCATGCACCCACCCCTTACACATTTTACATAAGGTGCCTTTTCTGTTTTTCATGCGTACTTTAGTACAGTGTATGCACCTGTTTGGTGGTGTTTGAGATAATAATGGCTGTATTGTCTCACATTGACCTATGTATGCATTACATATGGAGTTAAGGTTATCATTCCTAGCTACTAGACCGTCATTATTGCCGTCATTTATCTGTCTGTTTTGCCTCTGCACAATAGTTTGAGGTCCTGGATTAATTTGGATATCACCACTTAAGAGTACTTTTTTTTTTTTATTTAAAAGCAACATACACATAAACCATAATAAGAAAAAACACAAGCCGACAACAAGCAAATCAAAAAACCGTGGCAGACAATGTCAGTACACACACAAAAAACAAAATACAATTTAACACATTGATAAAACAAAATTTTACTGAAAAAAAACCAACCAGTTTACGGAAAAAACGTACCGACTACTAAACAAAACGTCGGAGTCATTATAAAACATGTAGGAATAAATCCTATAAACATGTATATATGTATATACATACACATGCACATATACACATACATGTATGTGTACATGTGTTCATACAGAACAGACTGGATTATACACGAAAAAATACGCAAAATGACTTATCACTAAATAAACTAAATATATAACATCCAATAACAGAAGTGGCAGACAATGTCAGGTACACACAAAATACATTTTAACACATTGATATAACAAAATTCTACTGAAATAACCCAACCAATTTATGAAGAAAAAAAACATAACGACTTCCAAACAAACAGTCGGAGTCATTATAAAACAAGTAGGAATAAGTCCTACAATCATATATACACATACAAGCATATACACACATACGTGTATGTGCACATGTGTTCGTACAGAACAAACTGGATTATACATAGAAATAAAATGCTAAACGACTAGTTACCAAATAAACCAAAAATATATTACATCCAATAATAGAACTATACCTAAGACAAACAAACCTACACACAAACAAACCTACCCACAAACACACCTACACACAAACAAAGTTAATGTTACCGATTAACACTCAATATATAATATGACCTTCCATACAAATTGAAGGGTATATATAAACCCCATAAAATACTTACATATTCTCGTACATAGTTCATAATGTACCCCTTCAATACGATAAAAAAAAAGACGTATGACAAGGATAAAGCTATCATCAGATTCGAATATATAAAACATTTCCTCAAATATACATATGAATATAAACCCCATATGTAAAATGGTTCTTATAACAATAAAAGAAAAAACAGAAAATCACATACAACTTTTAACTCTGTGGTTTTACAAAATTCATAAGGTCTACATACACTGGAGCCCCCGACGGCTCAATGCAAATAAACTTTACCCACATCAACCACCTTGCAAACCAGTCAACCTTCCTCATCAGGCTTCCAATCACTCCAAGAGGACACACCACTGAAGAGACCAACCCCTTGCCTCTCACCCCGTCACCAAGCGGAGTGGACGTTCAACAGTAAGTTCACGATATCCCTCCGGAAAACTAGTTACCCACCTTCCCCCATATAATTGTTTGTTCCTACACGCTGTCCTATAAAAACACGCAGCCAATGCTTTTATCCTAATGTTTCCCTCCACCTCCCTCATCCCCCAAGAGACATACAAGTAATCAACTATTACGTATCTGATAGCCCTCCCCACCTCGTTGGGCATCCCTCCCATATCTAACATTAAAGCCCTAAGGGGTGATATCTAACCCCCCCCCCAATAAAAGGAAAACCCTCTTCAACCACAATCTTACCACCTCCAATGCAGAACAAAAATATACTACATGGAAAGCAGTTTCAACTTCCCCACAAAAACCGCATGACGCCTCTCTCACAAAACCCATTCGTCTTAGCACCTCTTTCGATGCTAACGTCCCCATAAGAAATCTATATACTAATTCTCTCGCTCTTGCCTGTATTCTTAGTTTACTAAATTCCACCCATATCACTCTCCAATCATATGTGGGATAAACTGCCATCCCCTGCATTGATTCCTGACGACGACCCACACCCACCAACCGTTTTACCTTGAGTTTTTTAACATTGCGAACCTTTAACATAAACGTCAACATATCTTCACACTCCACTAAGTCCCTGGCACCCCACCATTTGCGGATATCCCCCATCACCTCCCCCACCCGAAGACCCCTTTCCCCCGCTGCCCGAATATACCTCTGCTTCACATATAGCGCCTTCACCCTAGACCCTAATGCCATCAATCCCAATCCTCCCTGTCTTACCGCAGTCATTACCACATCTTTGCCCAACCACGCCCTCCCAAAACCCCACACATACCTTAATACTCTTCTTTGTAATTCCATAATATCCTGACTTCGTAAGGGATAAATTTCCGCCACTCCCCACACCTTACTATAAATCAGCGTATTTACCACCACAACCCTTTGATGCAAGGTTACGTCCCCGGCCCATAGACTCCTGAGCCTACTCAAAGCTCTGTCCATTACCATTTCTGAATTAACCCTCCTGCTCTCCTGTGCATCTGCCTAATACAAAATCCCACAAATCTTTAGCCTTTCTACAGTTATCCAGCCAAACTCCTCCCCCAAGGTCCCGCCTACCCAAGTACCTACCTCCAGCAACCGTGATTTCTGCTTATTAACTCTCATCGCAGTAGCATTCCCAAAAATCTCAAGTACCCTTTCCACTTTACTTAAATCTTCTATCTCGTTAAGTAAAACAGTTGTATCATCTACATAACCAACACTATTCCCACAAAAGCCTCCACTCTCCCCCATCCTTCCCATCCCACCATCAACCAGAAAATAGAAAGGATTCTGCATACATGCAAAGAGTATTTGGGAGAGTGGACACCCCTGCCTTAAACCCCTCCCCATGCTTACAGGACTACCCAACCTACCATTTACCTGTACTCTCATCGATGCATCCGCATACAATGTCCGCACCCATCCCGCCAACCTCCCTCCAAAACCCATTCTCACCATACTCTCCATCAAAAATTCCCTATCCACATAATCATAAGCTTTCTCCCAATCCAGACCTAGAATACCTCCCTTACTACTACCCTCAAGGAAATCCCTAATACATGCATGACCTACCCGCATACTCCTCCCCGGGATTCCAAAATGTCCCCCATGTATCACCGACCCCATGACCTTCTTCAGTCTATTACCCAAAATTTTCGCAAAAACCTTGTAATCTGCTCACATCAGAGATATTGCTCGGTAAGCACTCAACTCTCTTCCCCCCCCTCTGCTTTGGCACCAAAACTATGACACCCATACTTTGCGATGTGCCCAACTTCCCACTAATTAACATATGATCCAATACCCTAACAAAGCATTGCCTAATACACCCCCAATGTGCTCTATAAAAATCATTTGGTATGCCGTTTATCCCTGGTGTTTTCCCGGTACTCATCCCGAAAACTGCCTCTTCCACCTCAACCTCACTTATACCACCCTCCAACCCCACTCTATCCTGCTCACTTAAAACACTATGGACCCCCCCTCCAAAAATACCCTCCCAGGAACTCCCCTCCCTCCAACTCCATTTCTCCCTAAACCAACTATCAGCATAGAGACTCATACTTTCCGTATTGGATAGGACCCGACCCTCTGGATACCCTCCCACCCCAGGGCTTGTCTCCAAATGTAGAATGGTGGTTACTCTCTGCCGGTCTCGAAATTTATGTAAAACAAATCCGGACGGCTTATCACCCCACAATACGTCCTCTAACCCCGCTCTAACCCTAATTGCATCAAACCTATCATTGCATAATTCAGCTATTCTACTCCGAAGACTGGCCATGTCATCCCTCCTACCACCTCCCCCAACATAACAGTCTTGCAACTGTCCCTCCAGATAATTTTGCAGCCCAAAACACCACCTCGCCTCTTCTCGTCCCCTGACCTTAAAGAAATTCGCTATTTCAGGTTTAGCCTGCATTTCCCACCAATCTAACAGATCTATCTCCCTGTTCCTAGCCTCCCAAAAATGCAACCACCAATCACTGAAAAAAGGCCCCTCCCCCTCCTCCTTAAGAAGCCTAACATTTAATTTCCAGTACCCAGAATAAATACGCACCACTCCATCCCACATCAGATCTGCTATTACCGCCCTGTGATCAGAAAACCCAACATCGAAGGTTTGCACCCTAACATCTATACCCTGCTTAATATAGATTCTGTCCAATCGTGCCTCATATCCCCTACGGACAAACGTGTGCTCCACTAGGTATCCCCTCCTCCACACCACATCAACAACCCCAACATCCCGCAATGTATCCTTCAAAACACTCAACACGCAACCCGCCCCTCTAAGTTCAACATCACCACTCCGAATCACACAATTCCAATCACCTCCTATTACTGTTATAGCAGGCAAACCTCTCAAGTGATACAGCAATACCTCCCTGACAAAATCTACTTTTACCCTGGTATTGCTAGTTGCTGGCATGTAAACTCCTACGAAACTAGCTCGACTCTCACCCCAGACACCATCCACCCTCACGACCCTCCCCCCTTCTTCCCAACCAATGACACGCAAGGGGCTGGTCTCCTTTACAGCCACTGCTACCCCACCTTTCAATTGCAAACCACTGGTAACATACATCCGATATCCTTTCACCGGCAACTCACATCCAGCCTTGTGATTATGCTCTTGCAAAAAGCAAATGTCGACATCAAACCGCCGTTAAAACCACTCCAACCAAACTTTCTTGACCTCAGTCTTAAGTCCATTAACATTAAGCGTGACACATCTGAAATTTATAGAAGAGGCGGCTTTCCCCTATGCCGCTGGGATTTACTCACTACACTTTTCACATTACGTGTTCCCTTGCCACTCGAGTTTTCCTGTGCAGTCACCTCCCCCCTCCCTCTCCCACTGTGCAACTCAGGCACACCTCTACCACTATGAGACATCTGCTCCACCACCGCTGCCCATGACTTCTTCCCCGGCCTCTGCCCCGGGGTAATGACCTCGTCTATCTCTGACACAGCAGTTCTTTTCCTAGAACTTCCACTTTCACACATATCACCATCAGGCGAACCCTCCTGGTGTACCTCCACGACCACCACACGCTCCAGTCCTTTCTTACTCAAGTCTTCCTCCACGATTTGTTGTCCCTCCAGCGCTCCGTCCTCACATAAACTGAGGACACCTGCACAGGGCTCCTTCCCATCCAGAAAATCCTTGATCACATCCGCCAATGAACCATCCTGGGTCGAAGCTTCCTGGACTAAAGACTCCTCAGATGTCACCTTCAACTCCCCCGACGCCCCTGGGAGAGTGACACATGTCTCCGCCGCCGCCTCCTCCCGTTCGACCTCCTCGCTCCAGAGGTCAGTCCTCCGGCCTCCCGAGGCACCGGAGCCAGGCACCAAATCACACGGCTGTTGAATCACAATTGGAGTTCCCAGAACTCTAGGAGCCTGCCTCCTAGGACACAGGGCTACTATGTGCTCATAAGAGCTACACAGACGACATGTTTTCCTCTGACCAGCATAGTACACATAAACCTGTGTTCTATAACAGGTCATCGTAACATAGGATGGTATAGGCCTTGTTAAAGACATTTTAAGAGTGTAAGAACCCTCCGGCAGCCCTTCATATGGACCATCCCTCCACACCCCCATGGTTGCAGAATGCACTGTTAGGGGACGAGAAGAGACGAGGTGGCTTTTTGGGTTGCAAAATTATCTGGAGGGACAGTTGCAAGACTGTTATGTTCGGGGAGGTGGTAGGAGGGATGACATGGCTAGTCTTCGGAGTAGAATAGCTGAATTACATAATGATAGGTTTGATGCAATTAGGGTTAGAGCGGGGTTAGAGGACGTGTTGTGGGGTGATAAGCCGACCGGGTTTGTTTTACGTAAATTTCGGGACCGACAGAGAGTAACCACCATTCTGCAATTGGAGACAAGCCCTGGGGTGGGAGGGTATCCAGAGGGTCGGGTCCTATCCAATACGGAATGTATGAGTCTCTATGCTGATAGTTGGTTTAGGGAGAAATGGAGTTGGAGGGAGGGGGGTTCCTGGGAGGGAATTTTTGGAGGGAGGTTCCATAGTGTTTTAAGTGAGCAGGATAGAGTGGGGTTGGAGGGTGGTATAAGTGAGGTTGAGGTGGAAGAGGCAGTTTTCGGGACGAGTACCGGGAAAAAACCGGGGATAGACGGTATACCAAATGATTTTTGTAGAGCACATTGGGGGTGTATTAGGCAATGCTTTGTTAGGGTATTGGATCATATGTTAACTAGTGGGAAGTTGGGCACATCGCAAAGTATGGGTGTCATAGTTTTGGTGCCAAAGCAAAGGGGGGGAAGAGAGTTGATGTGCGCAGATTACAAGGTTTTTGCGAAAATTTTGGGTAATAGACTGAAGAAGGTCATGGGGTCGGTGATACATGGGGGACAGTTTGGAATCCCGGGGAGGAGTATGCGGGTAGGTCATGGACGTATTAGGGATTTCTTTGAGGGTAGAAGTAAGGAAGGTATTCTAGGTCTGGATTGGGAGAAAGCTTATGATTATGTGGATAGGGAATTTTTGATGGAGAGTATGGTGAGAATGGGTTTTGGAGGGAGGGTCGTGGGATGGGTGTGGACATTGTATGCGGATGCATCGATGAGAGTACAGGTAAATGGTAGGTTGGGTAGTCCTGTAAGCATGGGGAGGGGTTTAAGGCAGGGGTGTCCACTCTCCCAAATACTCTTTGCATGTATGCAGAATCCTTTCTATGTTCTGGTTGATGGTGGAATGGGAAGGATGGGGGAGAGTGGAGGCTTTTGTGGAAATGTTGTTGGTTATGTAGATGATACAACTGTTTTACTTAATGAGATGGAAGATTTAAGTAAAGTGGGAAGGGTACTTGAGATTTTTGGGAATGCTACTGGGATGAGAGTTAATAAGCAGAAATCACGGTTGCTGGAGGTAGGCGCTTGGGTAGGCGGGACCTTGGGGGAGGAGTTTGGCTGGATAACTGTAGAAAGGCTAAAGATTTGTGGGATTTTGTATTTGGCAGATGCACAGGAGAGCAGGAGGGTTAATTCAGAAATGGTAATGGACAGAGCTTTGAGTAGGCTCAGGAGTCTATGGGCCGGGGACGTAACCTTGCATCAAAGGGTTGTGGTGGTAAATACGCTGATTTATAGTAAGGTGTGGGGAGTGGCGGAAATTTATCCCTTACGAAGTCAGGATATTATGGAATTACAAAGAAGAGTATTAAGGTATGTGTGGGGTTTTGGGAGGGCGTGGTTGGGCAAAGATGTGGTAATGACTGCGGTAAGACAGGGAGGATTGGGATTGATGGCATTAGGGTCTAGGGTGAAGGCGCTATATGTGAAGCAGAGGTATATTCGGGCAGCGGGGGAAAGGGGTCTTCGGGTGGGGGAGGTGATGGGGGATATCCGCAAATGGTGGGGTGCCAGGGACTTAGTGATAAGATAAGATAAGTTAAGATTTCGTTCGGATTTTTAACCCCGGAGGGTTAGCCACCCAGGATAACCCAAGAAAGTCAGTGCGTCATCGAGGACTGTCTAACTTATTTCCATTGGGGTCCTTAATCTTGTCCCCCAGGATGCGACCCACACCAGTCGACTAACACCCAGGTACCTATTTGCTGCTAGGTGAACAGGACAACAGGAGGTGTAAGGAAACGTGTCGAAATGTTTCCACCCGCCGGGAATCGAACCCGGGCCCTCCGTGTGTGAAGCGGGAACTTTAGCCACCAGGCCACCGGGCCTGTGTGAAGATATGTTGACGTTTATGTTAAAGGTTCGCAATGTTAAAAAACTCAAGGTAAAACGGTTGGTGGGTGTGGGTCGTCGTCAGGAATCAATGCAGGGGATGGCAGTTTATCCCACATATGATTGGAGAGTGATATGGGTGGAATTTAGTAAACTAAGAATACAGGCAAGAGCGAGAGAATTAGTATATAGATTTCTTATGGGGACGTTAGCATCGAAAGAGGTGCTAAGACGAATGGGTTTTGTGAGAGAGGCGTCATGCGGTTTTTGTGGGGAAGTTGAAACTGCTTTCCATGTAGTATATTTTTGTTCTGCTTTGGAGGTGGTAAGATTGTGGTTGAAGAGGGTTTTCCTTTTATTGGGGGGGGGCGGAGTCAGATATCACCCCTTAGGGCTTTAATGTTAGATATGGGAGGGATGCCCAACGAGGTGGGGAGGGCTATCAGATACGTAATAGTTTATTACTTGTATGTCTCTTGGGGGATGAGGGAGGTGGAGGGAAACATTAGGATAAAAGCGTTGGCTGCGTGTTTTTATAGGACAGCGTGTAGGAACAAACAATTATATGGGGGAAGGTGGGTAACTAGTTTTCCGGAGGGATATCGTGAACTTACTGTTGAACGTCTACTCCGCTTGGTGACGGGGTGAGAGGCAAGGGGTTGGTCTCTTCAGTGGTGTGTCCTCTTGGAGTGATTGGATGCCTGATGAGGAAGGTTGACTGGTTTGCAAGGTGGTTGATGTGGGTAAAGTTTATTTGCATTGAGCCGTCGGGGGCTCCGGGGTATGTAGACCTTATGAATTTTGTAAAACCACAGAGTTAAAAGTTGTATGTGATTTTCTGTTTTTTCTTTTATTGTTATAAGAACCATTTTATATACGGGGTTTATATTCATATGTATATTTGAGGAAATGTTTTATATATTCGAATTTGGTGATAGCTTTATCCTTGTCATACGTCTTTTTTTTATCGTATTGAAGGGGTACATTATGAACTATGTACGAGAATATGTAAGTATTTTATGGGGTTTATATATACCCTTCAATTTGTATGGAAGGTCATATTATATATTGAGTGTTAATCAGTAACATTAACTTTGTTTGTGTGTAGGTGTGTTTGTGGGTAGGTTTGTTTGTGTGTAGGTTTGTTTGTCTTAGGTATAGTTCTATTATTGGATGTAATATATTTTTGGTTTATTTGGTGACTAGTCATTTAGCATTTTATTTCTATGTATAATCCAGTTTGTTCTGTACGAACACATATGCACATACACGTATGTGTGTATATGCATGCGTATATATATACATATATATATATATGATTGTAGGATTTATTCCTACTTGTTTTATAGTGACTCCGACTGTTTGTTTGGAAGTCGTTATGTTTTTTTTTCTTCATAAATTGGTTGGGTTATTTCAGTAGAATTTTGTTATATCAATGTGTTAAAATGTATTTTGTGTGTACCTGACATTGTCTGCCACTTCTGTTATTGGATGTTATATATTTAGTTTATTTAGTGATAAGTCATTTTGCGTATTTTTTCGTGTATAATCCAGTCTGTTCTGTATGAACACATGTACAGGTGTGGGTGTTGTGTGTTTTGCACCTGCCTCGCCAGTGACAGTACAATGGTCGCTGTTTTTTCGTGTGGTCGACCTGCCTAGCTAGTGCCAGTACTAGGGTGGGTGTTCATGAGTGTGGTGGACCTGCCTAAGTAGTGCCAGTACATGGGTGGGTGTTGTGTGTGGAGGACCTGCCTAGCTAGTGCCAGTGCTAGGGTGAGTTTTGTTGTTTGTTGTGGACCTGCCAAGCTAGTGTCAGTACAATGGTGGGTGTTG
>NC_091369.1:21433148-21629910 GCF_038502225.1 Cherax quadricarinatus | reverse complement strand
CCAGTGTCGTCAGGTTGAATTCCATTAATCTCCTCTATTAGGACATACCCCTTAGCTCCGGGACTAATCTTGTTGCAAACTATTGCATTTTCTCCAATTCCATGACGTGTTTGACCAGGTGTGGGTCTGATGGGCCTGACTTACATGGTGTAAAATGACTCCATAGATTCTGCAGCGCTATTTTTAGGTTTCTCTATCAGATAATGTTATGCAGTACTTTCCCCTGCTATTCCTGCTTGCTCCTCTAGATTTTCAAATAGTCTCTTTTGTTGTGCCTATCGGAAGCCTTCTTACAGTCCGAGAAGATGCAGTCTACCCATCCCTTTCTCTCCTCTCTCAGTTCTTCACTTTATGGTAGAAGTTCAGTACGTTCATGACGTAAGATTTCTCTTCGCTTAAGTGATGCTGTTTGTCATGGACTTTTATAGGTGCTCCACTACTACGGTCCTAATAATCTTCTCTATAACTTTGTATACCATGCATGTCAACTGCACACGACTGTAGTTTACTGCTGCCTGTCTCCTTTTCTTAAAAACTGAAACTCCGTTTGCTGTTCTCCCTCTCCCAGACAGTTGCCTGGCTTGAATAGATTTATTGAAGATTATTTTAAGTGGCACACTTAGTGCATCCGCTAACTCTCTCAGTACCCACGGTGTATTTGGGCCCACCACCTTCAAGGTGTCTAGTTCACCTAGCAGTTTTTTCGCTTCCTCCTCGCTCATGTTCAGTGTATAAAAGCACTTGTTGGTGCATCCTTCACCTTCGGTTTGCTGGAAGTCTCTCTCTATCTCCACTGTGAATACCTCCCTGAATCTTGAGATGAGCTCCTCACATAATTCCTGGTTGTTCCATACGAACTCCTCGCCTTCCTTCCTCAGCATGATCACCCCGGTCCATGTCTGTTGTTTTCTTCCTAATATGGCTGTATAACAACTTTGGGTCAGATTTGGCTTTCGATGCTATGTCATTCTTGTATTACCGCTGTGCCTCTCTCCTTAACCATGTATATCCATTTCTGGCTTTTTGGATCAACTCCATGTTTTCCCAAGTTTTTACCCTTCTAATAATTTTCCATGTGCTATAGCACTTGGCTTCAGCCTCTCATCACTTCTGGGTAAACCATGGGCTCACTCTGATCTTTATATTGTTTCTCCTAGAACTAGTTATGAATTCCTCTGCCTCCCTGAGGTCATGTCTTCCTTCATTTTGCTTACTGTTCTTCCCTCTACCTCTCTTAACCACCGCACCTCGTGCAGAAATTGCCTCGTGCATGTGTAGTTCCATTTTCTGAAGTCTGGTTTCTTCTGTCCTTTTGCAGCTTCACTCTTTATTGTTAACTTTGCGTATCAAATCTCAGATCCGCATGATCGCCAGTGCTGAGGAGCATTTGGAGTGTTATTTCCATTATGTCTGAATTGCTGAAGGTAAATATGCGTTCCAGCTTTACTGGATGATAGTCTTCTCTTCATTTGGTTGT
Source organism: Cherax quadricarinatus (assembly GCF_038502225.1). Taxonomy (NCBI): domain Eukaryota; kingdom Metazoa; phylum Arthropoda; class Malacostraca; order Decapoda; family Parastacidae; genus Cherax; species Cherax quadricarinatus. The sequence goes on along the minus strand of NC_091369.1, from coordinate 21,628,433 downwards.
GTCCCTAACATGTTGGTATATGAAAGTTTCCGGCACTGCCTCCAACATCTCGACTCTCCACTTGCCAAGTCCTCAATGTGGCTCTGAATTTTCCCATTCTGTCTCCTTGTGGATGAAATCCACCATGATGAGTAATTTTGTCCTGCTTTTGTGAGCCCTTATGGCTACCTCAGCTTATGTGGCAACTATCGTTCTTTTACTCTAAATGTATTCTTGTCTTGGTTTTCTGCTGTACATTGGTGTTTGAACATCACTGCTATCCTCACTTTTGGACCTCTGGGTAGAAATGTTACTACAATGTAATCATACACTTCACCTCAAACTACTCGTAGCATCTCAAAACTCCATTGGGTATTGATGGGCAGTGTAATTCCTCCTCCCCCTCTGTTCCACCTGTCTTTCTTCAGAATCTGATAACCAGATGGGAAGATCGCATCTGTCATTACCATCATGAGCATCGTATCTACGAGTACAATGGTGTCTGGTGATGCCTCACTGATTATTTCATGCTGCTCATCATTCTTATTTTTTATTCCATTTGTGTTAAGAACTTAAGAAAGAAGGAACACTGCAACAGGTCTACTGGCATATGCAAGGCAGGTCCAATTCTTCTACCGGCTGAAGCTCACTGACCTAGTGACCTTAAGCTCACTGACCGTCTGACCTCACTGACCTAGTGAAGTCAGACACGTCACTTAGGTTCAACTCACACCCACTCAAGTATTTATCCAACCTATTTTTAAAACTACACAACGTCTAAGCTTCTATAACGGTACTCGGGAGTTCCACTCATCCACAACTCTATTACCAAACCAGTACTTTCCTACATCCTTCCTGAATCTGAATTTTTCCAATTTAAAGCCATTGCTGTGAGTCCTGTCTACGTTAGATATTTTTAGCACGTTATTTACATCCCTTTTATTCATTCCTTGTTTCCACTTATACACCTCAGTCATATCCCCCTTAGTTCTACGTCTTTCTAAAGAGTGCAGATTCAGGGCCTCAGTCTATCCTCATAGGGAAGATTTCTGATACATGGGATCAACTTTGTCATCTTCCTCTGTACGTTTTCCAGAGCATTTATATCCATTCTGTAATACGGTGACCAGAACTGAGCAGCATAATCTAAATGAGGCCTAACCAAAGATATATAGATTTGAAGAACAATCTGAGGACTTCTATCAATTATACGTCTTTCTATTAAGCCAGGGATTCTGTTAGCTTTATTGCGAACACTTAGGTATTGTTGTGTTGGTTTCAGATTACTGCTAACCAAAACTAATAAATCCTTTTCGCATTCTGTAATATTAAGATCTATATTATTTAGTTTATATGTGGCATGGTTATTTGCCTGTCCATCATTTCGAACTTTGCATTTGTCTATGTTGAACTGCATCTGCCACTTCTCTGACCACTGCATCAGTTTATTCAAATCATCCTGGAGTGTTCTAGTGTCCTCATTATCATGAATTGGACGGCCTATTTTGGTGTCATCAGCAAATTTGCTTATGTCACTATTTATTCTCTCATCTATGTCGTTTATGTAAATTGTGAACAAAAACGGGCGAACACTGACCTCTGAGGAACACCACTTGTGATGTGCCCCCATTCTAATTTCTCCCCATTTATGCACACTCTCTGCTGCCTATTTGTTAACCATGCCTCTACCCAGGAAAACAAATCTCGTCCTATTCCGTTAGTATCTGATGTGGAACTCTATCGAAAGCCTTACTGAAGTCCATATACACAATATTATATTCATTACCATGATCTACCTCCTCAAATACCTTAGTGAAGAAAGTACATTCGGAAGATAGGAACGCCCCTTTGTAAAACTGTCCTGAGATTCATTAATCAATTTATGCCTTTCAAGATGGCTACGAATTGCTTCGGCAATTATTGATTCCATAAATTTACCAACTATGGAATTAAGGCTTATTGGTCTATAGTTCGAAGCTAAGGGCCTGTCACCTGCCTTGTAAATAGGTATTATATTTGTCATTTTCCACTCGTCTGGCGCTATGCCAGTTTGTAGTGATATATTGAAAAGATTAGCCGGAGGTTTGATAAGTTCCTCCTTTGCATTCCTTTTAACACCCTTGCATACAGTTCATCAGGACCTCGGGATTCGTTAGGTTTTAATTTCTCTATTTGTCTGAGGACCATGTCACTAGTTACCCTAATCGTGCATAGTTTATTATCGTCCTGTTGTACATAATTTAGTATTTCTGGAATATCGCTAGTATCTTCCTGAGTAAAAACTGAGAGGAAGTAGGTATTGAAAAGCTCACACGTTTCCTTATCACTGTCAGTGATAAGACCAGAGTTACTCTTAAGTGTAATAAAGTTGGTAGAATTACCGACAATATGTAAAGTAAAAGGACACAAGTGCAACTAATGTGACATTTATTGTGGCAACGTTTCGCTCTCCAGGAGCTTTATCAAGCCATAACAAACAATACATGGACACAGAGGGTATATGAAGGCTCAGAGTGAGGTGAATACTAGTGAGGTACCATTTCGATGTTCACTAGTGGTAGTAGTAGTAGTAGTAGTAGTAGTGGTAGTGACAAAAGTAATACAATATGGTAGAGCAATTAATTCGTACATGAGTAAAAGGATATAAAAGCTAATACTTGGGTAACATAAAAATAGGTTGGACAAATATAAACTGGAATGAGGCAGCTTGTTTCAGTGTTCACTCTCTGTGCTTTGTGTAGTATAACAGGAGAGACTATGTGATGGCAGGGTTTACTGTTTTCAGGAGGATTCTTGCTAAGACTTCGGAGATGGTGAAGCTGCCGTTGTTTTGTTTAATTGTATTCGAAACAGCGATCAGTGCTGATTCAAGGCACTTGCGTGTGCGGAAATTAGTTTCTTTTATCACTAATTGGGCGTCTCTGAATTTCATAAGATGATTGGTGGAATTTCGGTGTTGTACACAGGCGTTGTTTAAGTTGTCGTTCCTACATGCGTATATGTGTTCGTTGAGGCGGGTGTCGAGGTTTCTTGCTGTTTCACCTACGTAGATCTTGTCACATCCTCCACAGGGTATAGTGTAAACTCCTGCATTGACTGGTTCGTGGTGCTTGGGTTTTGTCCTGGTTAGATCCTTTATTGAAGTGGTAGAAGCGATGGCGACTCTGGTGTTAGCTTGTCAAAGTACTTTTGAGACGTTTAGTGCAACCTGGCTGTTGGGAAGAATTATAACTTTGTTGGGAGCGGTGTTGATGCGTGGAGAATTGATGATCTGAAGAGCTCTTTTCTTGCAGTCTTTGATGAAAAAAGAAGGAAATTGTAACTCAGTGAATGTTTGGTGAATGTAAGTACATTCCTCGTCAAGAAACTCAGGACTACAAATTCGGTATGCTCTTAGGAAAAACCCGATGATGATGCCTCTTTTGGTCTTGGTATCTTGACTGGAATAGAAGTGTGTGAGATCATTTTTATTGGTGGGTTTCCGATAAACTTGAAATCTTAGGTTGTTGTCTACTTTGTGAATGAGGACGTCGAGGAAAGGTAGCTTGTCATTGGACTCTTCTTCTAGTGTAAACTGAATCGCTGGTTCAACTGCGTTGAGCCTTGCCTGAAGATCCTGTACATCAAAACGTTTTGGAGTTATTACGAGGACATCGTCCACGTAACGTAACCAAGTGACGCTTGAAGGGATGATGTTGGCGAAGTGTTCGGACTCTAGGTGTTCCATGTATAAGTTGGCTAGGACGGCACTTATTGGGGACCCCATTCCCATGCCGTAGGTTTGTTTGTAGAGCTTGTTATTGAAGGAAAAACAGTTGAAGTTAACACAGAGTTCAATCAAGTCAACAAAATCTCTGGGAGGTAAAGGAAGATTAAGGTCCTGGTTGACTTTACGTCGTAGAACCTCGATGGCTTTTTTGGTAGGTACTTTTGTGAAGAGGGAAGTCACATCCAAACTGCTTAGTTTCTTGTTACGGATGGAGAGGTTACAGATGCGGTTGAGAAGGTCGCCTGAGTGTTTAAGATGAGCGGGGCTGATGGTCCCCAGAAGGCAGGAAAGATGTTTGGCAAGAACTCCGGCTAGTTTGTGTGGAGCACTGCCTATTCCTGACGTGAGTGGTCTGAGAGGAATATTGTGTTTATGGGTCTTGGGTAAACCATACATGTGTGCTGGTTTAGGGTTGCTTGGTAACAAGTACAGAAGTTTCTTCCCTTCTCTAGTGCGTTTGAGTATTTGTCTGGTTTTGTATAGAAAGTCTTTGGTGAGCGTCTCCCACTGTTGAGTGCTGATGGGTTCGTATGTAGATTGATCATTCAAAAGGTCCATCATTTTAGTGTTGTAGTCACTGGTGTTGAGTATGACGACTCCACCTCCTTTCTCGGCGGTGGTGACGATAATGTTGGGGTCGTTGGCGAGGTCATTAAGGGCAGTGATGTATCTTCTAGGAAGATTAGAAGAAGAAGGTTCACATAAAGCTGCAGTGAGAAGGCCCTGTATATAACCCTTCTGGAAGTTGCTGTCACTGTGTCTATGGTTCCTGGTAACAAGATTGAGTTGATAGTTAGGTTTGCGTATGTTGGTGGTAAATTTTAGTCCCAGACTCAGTGCTTGTTTCTCGTAGTCGGTTAAGGTGCGTGACGATAAGTTGTTTATCAGGGATTCGCGTCCCATTTCCTTCCATCGACTGTTAGTGCAGAGGTACTGAAGTTTGCCATTGAGTTTGATCTTCTGTTGGAGGTTAGCTGTGGTGACTGTGCTGAGAATATGCTCAGCAGTGTGTTGGTCAATCTGAAGATTGGCCCTCATATTCCTTGCAGTTTCAAAGGTTTCCTTAGCGATGTTAGAAAGTTCTTCGGCACATTCAGTTAAGTAAGCTTGGGTAGCTGGAGAGAAGGGGTGCTTGGAGTTGGAGAGTTGTGCAGGAGTAGACTTAGGGATCACCTTCTCTGCCAGGCAAACTTGTAGGAAGTTGTGTCTGTTGCGATAGCTGTGAGCACGAAGAAGGGTGTCCAAATAACGTCTGCATGAAATGTCCATTATGTTGCGGTGTCCGACAGATTGTAATAAAGTTGGTAGAATTACCGACAATATGTAAAGTAAAAGGACACAAGTGCAACTAATGTCACATTTATTGTGGCAACGTTTCGCTCTCCAGGAGCTTTATCAAGCCATAACAAACAATACATGGACACAGAGGGTATATGAAGGCTCAGAGTGAGGTGAATACTAGTGAGGTACCATTTCGATGTTCACTAGTGGTAGTAGTAGTAGTAGTAGTAGTGGTAGTGACAAAAGTAATACAATATGGTAGAGCAATTAATTCGTACATGAGTAAAAGGATATAAAAGCTAATACTTGGGTAACATAAAAATAGGTTGGACAAATATAAACTGGAATGAGGCAGCTTGTTTCAGTGTTCACTCTCTGTGCTTTGTGTAGTATAACAGGAGAGACTATGTGATGGCAGGGTTTACTGTTTTCAGGAGGATTCTTGCTAAGACTTCGGAGATGGTGAAGCTGCCGTTGTTTTGTTTAATTGTATTCGAAACAGCGATCAGTGCTGATTCAAGGCACTTGCGTGTGCGGAAATTAGTTTCTTTTATCACTAATTGGGCGTCTCTGAATTTCATAAGATGATTGGTGGAATTTCGGTGTTGTACACAGGCGTTGTTTAAGTTGTCGTTCCTACATGCGTATATGTGTTCGTTGAGGCGGGTGTCGAGGTTTCTTGCTGTTTCACCTACGTAGATCTTGTCACAGCCTCCACAGGGTATAGTGTAAACTCCTGCATTGACTGGTTCGTGGTGCTTGGGTTTTGTCCTGGTTAGATCCTTTATTGAAGTGGTAGAAGCGATGGCGACTCTGGTGTTAGCTTGTGAAAGTACTTTTGAGACGTTTAGTGCAACCTGGCTGTTGGGAAGAATTATAACTTTGTTGGGAGCGGTGTTGATGCGTGGAGAATTGATGATCTGAAGAGCTCTTTTCTTGCAGTCTTTGATGAAAAAAGAAGGAAATTGTAACTCAGTGAATGTTTGGTGAATGTAAGTACATTCCTCGTCAAGAAACTCAGGACTACAAATTCGGTATGCTCTTAGGAAAAACCCAATGATGATGCCTCTTTTGGTCTTGGTATCTTGACTGGAATAGAAGTGTGTGAGATCATTTTTATTGGTGGGTTTCCGATAAACTTGAAATCTTAGGTTGTTGTCTACTTTGTGAATGAGGACGTCGAGGAAAGGTAGCTTGTCATTGGACTCTTCTTCTAGCGTAAACTGAATCGCTGGTTCAACTGCGTTGAGCCTTGCCTGAAGATCCTGTACATCAAAACGTTTTGGAGTTATTACGAGGACATCGTCCACGTAACGTAACCAAGTGACGCTTGAAGGGATGATGTTGGCGAAGTGTTTGGACTCTAGGTGTTCCATGTATAAGTTGGCTAGGACGGCACTTATTGGGGACCCCATTCCCATGCCGTAGGTTTGTTTGTAGAGCTTGTTACTGAAGGAAAAACAGTTGAAGTTCACACAGAGTTCAATCAAGTCAACAAAATCTCCGGGAGGTAAAGGAAGATTAAGGTCCTGGTTGACTTGACGTCGTAGAACCTCGATGGCTTTTTTGGTAGGTACTTTTGTGAAGAGGGAAGTCACATCCAAACTGCTTAGTTTCTTGTTACGGATGGAGAGGTTACGGATGCGGTTGAGAAGGTCGCCTAAGTGTTTAAGATGAGCGGGGCTGATGGTCCCCAGAAGGCAGGAAAGATGTTTGGCAAGAACTCCGGCTAGTTTGTGTGGAGCACTGCCTATTCCTGACGTGAGTGGTCTGAGAGGAATATTGTGTTTATGGGTCTTGGGTAAACCATACATGTGTGCTGGTTTAGGGTTGCTTGGTAACAAGTACAGAAGTTTCTTCCCTTCTCTAGTGCGTTTGAGTATTTGTCTGGTTTTGTATAGAAAGTCTTTGGTGAGCGTCTCCCACTGTTGAGTGCTGATGGGTTCGTATGTAGATTGATCATTCAAAAGGTCCATCATTTTAGTGTTGTAGTCACTGGTGTTGAGTATGACGACTCCACCTCCTTTCTCGGCGGTGGTGACGATAATGTTGGGGTCGTTGGCGAGGTCATTAAGGGCAGTGATGTATCTTCTAGGAAGATTAGAAGAAGAAGGTTCACATAAAGCTGCAGTGAGAAGGCCCTGTATATAACCCTTCTGGAAGTTGCTGTCACTGTGTCTATGGTTCCTGGTAACAAGATTGAGTTGATAGTTAGGTTTGCGTATGTTGGTGGTAAATTTGAGTCCCAGACTCAGTGCTTGTTTCTCGTAGTCGGTTAAGGTGCGTGACGATAAGTTGTTTATCAGGGATTCGCGTCCCATTTCCTTCCATCGACTGTTAGTGCAGAGGTACTGAAGTTTGCCATTGAGTTTGATCTTCTGTTGGAGGTTAGCTGTGGTGACTGTGCTGAGAATATGCTCAGCAGTGTGTTGGTCAATCTGAAGATTGGCCCTCATATTCCTTGCAGTTTCAAAGGTTTCCTTAGCGATGTTAGAAAGTTCTTCGGCACATTCAGTTAAGTAAGCTTGGGTAGCTGGAGAGAAGGGGTGCTTGGAGTTGGAGAGTTGTGCAGGAGTAGACTTAGGGATCACCTTCTCTGCCAGGCAAACTTGTAGGAAGTTGTGTCTGTTGCGATAGCTGTGAGCACGAAGAAGGGTGTCCAAATAACGTCTGCATGAAATGTCCATTATGTTGCGGTGTCCGACAGATTGTAATAAAGTTGGTAGAATTACCGACAATATGTAAAGTAAAAGGACACAAGTGCAACTAATGTGACATTTATTGTGGCAACGTTTCGCTCTCCAGGAGCTTTATCAAGCCATAACAAACAATACATGGACACAGAGGGTATATGAAGGCTCAGAGTGAGGTGAATACTAGTGAGGTACCATTTCGATGTTCACTAGTGGTAGTAGTAGTAGTAGTAGTAGTGGTAGTGACAAAAGTAATACAATATGGTAGAGCAATTAATTCGTACATGAGTAAAAGGATATAAAAGCTAATACTTGGGTAACATAAAAATAGGTTGGACAAATATAAACTGGAATGAGGCAGCTTGTTTCAGTGTTCACTCTCTGTGCTTTGTGTAGTATAACAGGAGAGACTATGTGATGGCAGGGTTTACTGTTTTCAGGAGGATTCTTGCTAAGACTTCGGAGATGGTGAAGCTGCCGTTGTTTTGTTTAATTGTATTCGAAACAGCGATCAGTGCTGATTCAAGGCACTTGCGTGTGCGGAAATTAGTTTCTTTTATCACTAATTGGGCGTCTTTGAATTTCGTAAGATGATTGGTGGAATTTCGGTGTTGTACACAGGCGTTGTACAACACCGAAATTCCACCAATCATCTTATGAAATTCAAAGACGCCCAATTAGTGATAAAAGAAACTAATTTCCGCACACGCAAGTGCCTTGAATCAGCACTGATCGCTGTTTCGAATACAATTAAACAAAACAACGGCAGCTTCACCATCTCCGAAGTCTTAGCAAGAATCCTCCTGAAAACAGTAAACCCTGCCATCACATAGTCTCTCCTGTTATACTACACAAAGCACAGAGAGTGAACACTGAAACAAGCTGCCTCATTCCAGTTTATATTTGTCCAACCTATTTTTATGTTACCCAAGTATTAGCTTTTATATCCTTTTACTCATGTACGAATTAATTGCTCTACCATATTGTATTACTTTTGTCACTACCACTACTACTACTACTTTTACTACCACTAGTGAACATCGAAATGGTACCTCACTAGTATTCACCTCACTCTGAGCCTTTATATACCCTCTGTGTCCATGTATTGTTTGTTATGGCTTGATAAAGCTCCTGGAGAGCGAAACGTTGCCACAATAAATGTCACATTAGTTGCACTTGTGTCCTTTTACTTTACATACTCTTAAGTGGGCTAATCTTGTCCCTAATCTTACTTCTGAGTACCTGAAAGAACCCTTTTGGGTTAGTCTTCGAATCCTTTGCGATTTTAGCCTCATAATCTCTTTTTGCTTTTCCGATTCTTTTTTTTTATTTCTCTCCTTAACTCAATATATTAGTTTCTTAACTGCACTTCCCCTCTTTTGATACGCCTATATATTACTCTCTTTTGACCAATGAGATGTTTTAATCTTTTGTTTATCCATTTGGGATAATTTTTGTTAGATCTAATTTCCCAGACAAAAGCTATCTGGGAAGCCAGCACTATCCTCTAAAATACATCATATTGGCAACCAACTCTCCCTACCTGCCACATAGTAAGGTCGTCCCAATTTAGCGCACTCAGGTAATTTCTCATACCCGTGAAGTCGGCCATGCAAATATCTGGGACAGCGACTTGATTGCAGTTATCTGGGTAATTCCATGATACATTGAAATTAAGTGATTTGTGATCACTTTTCCCTAGTTCGTCACTAACCTCAATATTATTAACTAGTGATTCTATGTTGGCAAGAACCAAGTCAAGCAGATTGTTTCCTCTAGTTGGTTCTGTCACAAACTGTTTTAAAAAGCAATCCTGAACCGTATCAAGAAAGTCACTAGACTCAAGATTTCCTGTCACATTGTTTCAATCAATTTGTCTAAAGTTAAAATCTCCCATTAACACAAGATTTTCATATGTAGATGCCTAGTTTTTAACCCTGTATGTTGCATTCAGATGGCATTTCTCTATCTTTCAAGTTGAACCAAGTCTCTGTTATAGCAGTAATATGTATATTACCTGCACTTGCAAGTAATCTTAACTCATTCTGATTTCTCCCCATTTATGCAAACTCTCCGCTGCCTATTTGTCAACTACGCCTCTACCCAGGAAAAAAAACCTCGTCCTATTCCGTGCGCCTTAAGTTTCCTCGTTAGTGTCTGATGTGGAACTCTATCGAAAGCCTTACTCAAATCCATATACACTATATTATATTCATTACCATGTTCTACCTCCTCAAATACCTTAGTGAAAAAAGTTTTTAAATTCGTAAGACAGGAACGCCCCTTCTGTAAAACTGTGCTGAGATTAATTAATCAATTTATGACTTTCAAGATGGCTACGAATTGCCTCTTGGTTCCATAAATTTTCCCACTATGGCGGTAAGGCTTATTGGTCTATAGTTCGAAGCTAAAGACGTGTAACCTGCCTTGAAATTAGGTATTATACTTGCCATTTACGACTTGTCTGGCACCATGCCAGTTTGTAGTGATATATTGAAATGATTAGCCAAAAGTATGCTAAGTTACTCTTTACATTCCTTTTAAAACACTTGCAAACAGTTCATCAAGGCCTGGGGATACATTAGGCTTTAATTTCTCTATTTGTCTGAGGACCATATCTCTAGTTACCCTAATCGTGCAAAGTTTATTATCGTCCTGTTCTACGTAATTCATTATTCCTGGAATTTCGCTAGTATCTTCCTGAGTAAAAAGTGAGAGTAAGTGTTGAAAAGTTCACACATTTCCTTATCCCTGTCAGTGATCTAACCTGAGTTACTCTTAAGTGGGCCGCTCTTATCCCTTATCTTCTGTACTCCTGAAAAAAAACCTTTCAGGTTACTGACTCAAGAAATCGTAATGACACGATTGCAAACAAACTATACCCCCGGCCGGGATTGAACCCGCGGTCATAGAGTCTCAAAACTCCAGCCCGTCGCGTTAGCCACTAGACCAGCTAGCCACAATAAGATTCATCCAACTAGGTATATTTCTACACCATAGGAAGGTTAGCACAGGCACCTCTGTGACCACAAATGCAAGTTTTTACAAACGAATCTCCAGCTAGCGGCCGGGGGTATGGTTTGTTTGCAATCGTGTCATTACGATTTCTTGAGTCATGTTGACGGCAGTAAAGGGACTTGAGCTAGAGTTCGTCACGGCCACGCTAGCTGGAGATTCGTCTGTAAAAACTTGCATTTGTGGTCACATAGGTGCCTGTGCTAACCTTCCTATGGTGTAGAAATATACCTAGTTGGATGAATCTTATTGTGGCTAGCTGGTCTAGTGGCTAACGCGACGGGCTGGAGTTTTGAGACTCTATGACCGCGGGTTCAATCCCGGCCGGGGGTATGGTTTCCTTTCAGGTTAGTCTACGAATCCTTTACGACTTTAGCCTCATAATCCCTTTTTGCTTTTCTTATACCTTTTTTTCATTTCTCTTTTAAACTGAATATATTGATTTCTTAACTGTCCAACTGCTCTTTTGATACGCCTCTCTCTTGTCCAGTTAGATGTTTTAATCTTTTGTTTATCCATTTACAATCATTTTTGTTAGATCTAATTTCTCTACTAGGAAGAAAGGTTGTCAGGGCAGGCATAACTATTCCCTGAAAAACGTCATATTGGCATCCAACAACACCTACCTGACCCAAAGTCAGGTCATCCCAATTTAGCCATCCCATGTAATTTCTCAGCCCTATGAAGTCGGCCAGGCCAAAGTCTGGAACAGAGACTTGAAGGCAGTTATCTGGGTAATTCTATGATACATTGAAACTAAGTGATTTGTGATCACTTTCCCCAAGCACATTATTACCCTCAAAACTATTAATTAGTGATTCTTTGTTGGCAAGAACCAAGTCAAGCAGGTTATTCCCTCTAGTTGGTTCTGTCACAAACTGTTTTAAAAAAGCAATCCTGAACTATATCAAGAAAATCACTAGACTTAAGATTTCCTGTCACACTGTTCCAATAAATTTGTCTAAAGTTAAAATCTCCCATTAACACAACATTTTCATCTCTAGACGCCATATGAATTTCTTCCCAAAGCAGCTGACTACGCTCCCTATCAAGGTTTGAGGGCCTATAAATCACACCCAAAATTAATTTTCACAACCCTCGAGAATCAGTAGCCAAACAGATTCTGTGTCCGATGTTTCTAATCTTATATCATGTCTAACACAACAATTTAAATAATTTCTGACATACATCACCACTCTACCACCCTTCCTGTTGACCCTATCAGTGTGGAATAGTTTATAACCTTGTATGTTGCATTCAGAAGGTATTTTCTTTTGTTTGAAGTTGAACCAGGTCTCTGTTATAGCAATAATATCTATATTACATGCACTTGCAAGTAATCTTAGCTCATATATCATATTTCTTAGACTCCTACCATTTGTATAATAAACTGTAAACTCATTGCTCTCTGCTATCTCTCTTTGTTGGACAATTGCTTTGCCTTTACTAGAAATTCTATTTTGAATTTTGTCATTTAAACATATCCCCTGAGGTATCCTAATAATATCTGCTGTTTTCAACCCTAATACTGCACCCTGATTGTTTGTCACAGACACTCATACCACTATAATCTATCAGCTTAAAGTCCTATACAAGTCACCAATGACCCCCTTCAGTCGAATTGGCTAATGCAACCACTCCAGTCCCAGAGAGATGAACCTCATCCCTTTCATTCATATCTTGTTTGCCATAGAATTTGTCCCAGTTACCCAGAATTTACCTTGTACCTGTCTAGCCAGCAATTTATACCAATTTCCCTAGACATCCATTCATTGCCCACTTCCCTTCTAGGCAAGATGCTACATATGATTGGGATCCCTCCCTTAGACCTGTCTACATCTATGGCTAACCTGTACATATCCAGGAGCTCTTGACAGATAATGGGCTGGTTCTCATTACCTGACATATTACCCAACCTGCTGACTATGTCACCAACACTAGGTCCAGGGAGGCACACCCTCTGTTTGACCTTCCTATCTCTGTTACAAAAAGCATGGTCCATATATCTTACCTGAGAGTTTCTCACTATCAGAATATTCCTACCTTGATTAGCAGAGGAATCAGTGGTACCTTTAAACTCACTAACCACTGAAGTACACTCGTCATGGAGAACGGAGAATCGATTTCCTACATTCACATCTTCTCTATTAACCTTCCTTATCTTCCTTTTTTCTGAATTGTGAACCACTTGCCATTGAAGCGGCTGACACTCTCCACCTCACTGCTGGTAACCATTTCCTCCTTACCAGCTGCAACCATCTCACACTCACTCCCAAACCCATCTAGACAAAGCTTCAGCCTCCTGTTTTTCTCCTGAAGAAGTAGGACCTCCTTCTTCAACACTTTAACCCGAGATTCTAAAACATTGTAGCAAGCCATGGTGTTCAATAACACCCCACGCTAATTCCCAGACAGCTTAAGACAGGTGACCTCATGTGGCCTCTGACTGCAGTGTACTGGTATACCATGCCTTCAGTTTCATTTCCAGAAGTGCATTCAGGGAGGACTGGAGGTGTTGGTGCAGGCTGAGGGTGTGATAGAGCTGGATATTATGGTAGGCTGGTGTTATTGTTGCATTAGTGCTGGAGTTGATGGGGACTGTGAGTGTAGAGTGTAAGTTTTTTCTGGATAATTTTGTTTGTGTGCATTGGTAAAGGTTGACGGGATGCTTTGGGCAGTTGTGTTTGTAGTCTGTTGGTACCTGCTCTGTCTCACCTTACTGTCTCTTTCTCCTTCTTTCTCTCTCACTTATCACCATTCTTTTTGTGTTCTGTTACAGTCAAGGTACACATGCAGGATCTTGTTTCATATCATTTCTATCTAGAATGTCAATTTTATTAGGTGGTTCTTTTCCCTCGAGTAACTCCCAGGTCAATGAAACTTCGTCAGTTGGTTCATGTTCTCTCTTATTACCATGATGATGCTCTCAGTACATGTTGCCTTCTCTGTGTTTTTTCATCATTGAGACAGTGAATAATGAACGACCTTCCCCTCTTCTCCTCCCATTTCATTTCCATCCATACCTCTTGGTCTGATTTAAGTATTGCCTCGGTTGTTTCCCTTATCTTTTCCAAGACATTCTGGTAGCTTGATATATTTTCTCAAAGGAATTCTTTACTCCTTCCTTTCCTACAGCCCCCCTTACTGAATGCTATTGTTCTTGCACGCAGCTCCTTCCTAAGAGTCCTCACCTCTATATTCTCCTTCAACACTTCCAGTTCATACGCCAGCCTCTGTATCAGCTGAAAACTTGCACTTCTTGATATCTGCAGATATCACCTCCATTAAGTTGCAAAACTCTCTTAGTTATTTTCCACTTTCGTTCCAATGTGCTCTTGATCCTTTCTCTCAAAGGTTCCTTATCATCCAAGCTATATGCAATGCACTTGCCTCTTAGTTCTGCCATTTTTTGTTTTGGTGGGTGGGCCTTTATGCGATTGTGGAAGTGTTTGAGCATGTGTGTGTGTGTACTCATCTAATTGTGGTTGTAGGGGTCGAGTCATAGCTCCTGGCCTCGCCTCTTCACTAGTCACCTCTAGGCCAACACTCTGCTTTATGAGCGTTATTGTACCTATTCTTTCTTAAAGCTACGTATGGATCCTGCCTCCACTATGTCACTCTCCAGACTATTCCACTCTCTGGCATCTCTATGACTGAAAAAATAATTCCTAATATCCCTGTAACTTATCTGAGTCTTCAATTTCCAGGTGTGACCTCTTATTGCTGTGTCCTATTTCTCAAATATACTGTCCCTATCCAACTTGTAAATTCCTCTCAGTATTTTGGATGTAGTTATCAAATCGCCCTTCTGCCCCTCCTCTCTTCCAGTGGACATATCTTCTTAGCTCCTGGACTAGGCTTGTTGCAAAACTTTGCAATTTCTCTAATTTCCCTGGTGTGGGAACTAGTCATACAACATTATGGGCCTGACATACAAACTGTACAAAATCTTGAAGAATTCCTTACTGAGGTGTCGGAATGCTATTCATAAGTTTGCCAGGTGCCCTTATACTGCAGCAGTTATTTGATTGATGTGTGTCTCAGATGTACTCAGTATTCATTATACTCACCCGAAGATCCATTTCCTTGAGTGAGGTTTGCACTCTTTGGCCTCCTAGCCTGTACTCTGTCTGCGGTTTACTTTTCCCTTCCCCAATCATGTATTTTCAGTGGCTGGGGTTAAACTCCAGCAGACAGTTTCTGAACCAGGATTGCAGCCAGTCCAGATACCTCTGTAGTTCTGCTTTGACCTCATATGATTGAATTCTCCTCATTTGCTGCGCATCACCTGCAAACAGGGACACTTCTCAATCTACCACTTCAGTCATGTGATTCACATATACAAAAACAGCACTGGTCCTAGGACTGACCCCTGTGGTAACCCAATCATCACAGGCACCTACTCTGACACCTCATCACGTACAATAACAAGTTGTTGCATTCCTCTCAGGGATTCTCTAATCCACTGCAGTGCCGTTCCTGTTATACCTGCCTGATCCTCTAGCTTTAGCCCCAATCTCTAATGTGGCACTATGTCAAAAGCCTTCTTTCAGTCCAAGAAAATGCAATCTACCCAACCCTCTCTCTCTTGTTTAACTTCTCTCACCCTGTCGTGAAACTCAAGTAGGTATGTGACACAGGATTTTCCGTCCCAGAAACCGTTCAGGCTGTCGTGTTTATGCTCTTTTTTTACCAGGTTCTCTATCACTTTTCGCCTGATAATCCCCATGAGTTTGCATACTGTACATGTCAGTGACACTGGTCTTTAGTTTAATGTGCATGTCTTTTTCCTTTCTTAAAAATTAGGTTTACATTTTCTGTCTTCCACACCTCAGGTAGTCGCCCTGTTTTGGTAATTGTGCTAAAGATTGTTGTTAGTGGAACACACAGCGCCTCTGCTTAATCTTTCAGGACCCAGAGAGAGATGTTATTCGGCCCTATCACCTTTGACATATCTAGTTCACTCAGTAGCCTCTTCACCTCCTTCTCGGTTGTGTGCACTATGCCCAGCACTTCTTGGTGATCTCCACATTTCTGGGTTTCTAGAGTCCTTTATATCTTCACTGAAAATACTTCCTTAAATCTCATGTTGATCTCTTTACATACTTCTCGGTCGTTTCTTGTGATCTCTCCTCCTTCCTTCCTCAGCCAGATTACCTGGTCTTTAACTGTTCTTTTCTTCCTGAAATGGCTGTACAACATCTTCTGGTCAGACTTGGTTTTACAAACCATACCACTGGCAGGGTTAGAACACAACGGTCTGGAGTTTTGAGACACTCTGATCGCGGGTTTTAATCCCGCCTGTGGTATGGTTTGTTTGCAATCGTGTCATTACGATTTCGTGAGGCATGTTGGCTTTACATGTTATGTCATTTTCATGACTCACGAAATCGTAATGGCACGATTGCAAAACAAATCATACCATGGTCGGGGTTAGAACCCGCAATTAGGTCTCAAAACTCTAGACCGTCGCATTAGCCACTGGGCCAGCTAGCTTTTTTCTTATGTCATTTTCATATTGTCGCTGGGCCTCCCTCCTTATCTGCTCATATTCATTTCTGGGACTTGAACTAATCTCCTTACTTTCCTTTGGCCTTCGTTTTCAATACTTTTCCTATTCTCTTGCACTGTTTTGGCCTGCCGACACCTCTGAGTGAACCAAGGGCTCGTCCTGGCCTTCTCATTCCCTCCGTTGTCAAGTATTCCATCATTTAACTTACTAATTTTCCTACCAGTTCTCTTTTCCATGAATCTCATGTAGAAAATTCCTGATGCCTTTGTAATCCTCTCTTTTGTAGTTTGGGTTCTCCCATCCTACTCTTTCTGCTTTCCACTCCTATTGTAACTCTACTACGAATATGAAGCTCAGGACCATGTGATCACTTGCTCTATGGGGCCTTTCATATGACCTCAATGTCTGAGATACTCAAGGTGAATATGAAGTCCAGTCTTGCTGGTTCATCCTCTCCTCTCCTTCTGGTAGTGTCCTTAATGTGCTGATGCATGAGGTTTAGCAGTACTACCCTCCACATTTCTGGTCCCTCATGTGGCTCCAGGTTTTCCCACTTAATTTTCTTGTGACTGAAGTCAACCACAATTAGTAACTCTATCCAGCCCGAGTGGGCCCTTCTGGCCGTCTCAGCTAGTGTATCAACCGTTGCTCTGTTGCTCTAATTGTATTCTTTTCTTTGTCTCCTGGTATTCTTTGGTGAGTTATCACTGCGATCACCACTTAGGGACCCCCAGTCTGAAGTTTTCATACTATGTAGTCCTTTCCGTTTGTCCCCTCCTTCCAAATCCTCAAAAATCCACTGGCTTTTGAAAATAAGTGCAACTCCTCCACCCACCCTATTCCCCATATCTTTCCTCACGATTTGTTATCCATTGGAAATTTAGTGCCTGCTAATATTTCTGTGAGCTTGGTTTCTGTGAGTATTATGATGTCTGTTGATGCATCTGTGATTCTTTCGTGCCACTCCTCACATTTATTTGTTATTCCATCTATGTTTTTGTACAATACCTTCAAATTATTTTTCAACATTGTATACTTGGGGTTTATGGGGGTTGGGGAGTGGGAGACCTGGCTGGGTGTAATGAGAGTCTACTGTATGAGGTGGGGTGGGGTCTGTGAGCGTAAAATATGATTTGTTTTGGGATAGTATGTTTGGATGGTTCTGTGAGTGGGGTCTGTGGGTGGTTGCATGTACTAGTAATCTCGCCTCGGGTTGTCCCATTCTGACTCTAGCCTTGTCTCTCATGCCGATTTCATCTTTGTATCGTATCACTCAGAACCTGTTGTTCTCACTCTATCACGATCTAGGTACATCTGGTATTTTGCTGTTTTCTTTAGCCATGGTTTCTGCTGCAGGATCCTGTTTCACACTGTTTCTGTCTTGAATATCAATTTGGCCGATTTTTCCCCTCAAGTATCCCCTTATTCTGTAAATATTTATCAATTCAGTCATGCCTTCCTCATTAGTTTGTTGATGTTTTCGATCTGTTTTTCTCTTCCAGCCATCTTTCTTCCTATGTCTACCCATCGATCTCCTGCAGTACTTGAAAAAAAACTGACCTCTCACTTTCCTGTTCTCAATGCTTTCCCCTCTGCTTCTCTGGGACCCATTTAAGCATAGTGATTGCTGCTTCCTTTATCATTTTATGGAACTCCCGGAAGCCTGCTCGCGCCTCTGCTGGAGGCCTATTACCTCTATATACCCAGCAGCATGCCACTGTCATTCCTGATGACCTGACAGGGCCTCAACGTAGGATTTAACCCCTTCCTCACCTTTGGTCCTCCTCGATGGATGATGGTGTACCTGCTTCTCATGGCTTGCCCCATATGTTCCTTGGCTCTATATCTTGCTTCAGTATCTTCAGTTCATCTGTGAGGTTTTGTATCCTGGCTTCTGCAGCTTTCACTCACTGTTCCCACTTCTTGTTCTCTGCATACATCATTTCCTTCATTTTAGCGACAGGTTTTCCTAGCTTCCTGTCCTACTCATATTCCATTCTTTTCCTTAGCTCTTCCAGCAATTCTTCCTTTACAGTCATATCTTCCTCTGTTTCCCTGAGTCTTCCACCTCCCTTATATTATCCTATTTTGTTGAGAGAAGACACTAATCTTAACCTCTCAGTGAAGTTCTTAATGCTAACCTCTAAGTGCAGCTCTTAATGTTAACCTCTAAGTGCAGCTCTTAATGTTAACCTCTAAGTGAAGTTCTTAATGCTAACCTCTCAGTGAAGTTCTTAATGTTAACCTCTCAGTGAAGTTCTTAATGTTAACCTCTATGTGCAGCTCTTAATGTTAACCTCTCAGTGAATGTCTTAATGTTAATCTCTAAGTGAAGTTCTTAATGTTAACCTCTAAGTGAAGCTCTTAATGTTAACCTCTCAGTGAAGTTCTTAATGTTAATCTCTGAGTGAAGTTTTAATGTTAATAATATGTCATTGATGTTCCTAATGTAAAATTCTCAGTGATTTGGCCGTTAACCTCTATTTAACAAGCCTGTTTATGTGTGTGAATTTGAGTATGTGTGTACTCACGTAATTGTGGTTGCAGGGGTCGAGACTCAGCTCTTGGCCCCGCCTCTTCACTGATCGCTACTGGGTCCTCTCTCTCTCTGCTTCCTGAGCTTTGTCATACCTCTTCTTAAAACTATGTATGGTTCCTGCCTCCACTACTTCACTTGCTAGGCTATTCCACTTGCTGACAACTCTATGACTGAAGAAATACT
Organism: Cherax quadricarinatus; assembly: GCF_038502225.1. Taxonomy (NCBI): domain Eukaryota; kingdom Metazoa; phylum Arthropoda; class Malacostraca; order Decapoda; family Parastacidae; genus Cherax; species Cherax quadricarinatus. The sequence continues at coordinate 21,609,462 of NC_091369.1, read as the reverse complement.
TCCTAACGTCCCTGTGACTCGTCTGAGTCTTCAGCTTCCAGTTGTGACCCCTTGCCTCTGTGTCCCCTTTCTGGAACATCCTATCTCTGTCCACCTTGTCTATTCCCCGCAGTATCTTGTATGTCGTTATCATGTCTCCCCTGACCCTTCTGTCCTCCAGTGTCGTCAGTCCGATTTTCCTTAACCTTTCCTCGTACGACATTCCCTTGAGCTCTGGGACTAGCCTTGTTGCAAACCTTTGTACTTTCTCTAACTTCTTGACGTGCTTGACCAGGTGTGGGTTCCAGACTGGTGCTGCATACTCCAGTATGGGCCTAACATACAGTGTACAGTGTCTTGAACGATTCCTTATTAAGGTATCGGAACGCTATTCTCAGGTTTGCCAGGCGCCCGTATGCTGCAGCGGTTATTTGGTTGATGTGTGCCTCCGGTGATGTGCTCGGTGTTATGGTCACCCCAAGGTCTTTCTCCCTGAGTGAGGTCTGTAGTCTTTGTCCACCTAGCCTATACTCTGTCTGCGGTCTTCTTTGCCCCTCCCCAATCTTCATGACTTTGCATTTGGCTGGATTGAATTCGAGAAGCCAGTTACTGGACCACATGTCCAGCCTCTCCAGGTCTCTTTGCAGTCCTGCCTCATCCTCGTCCGATTTAATTCTTCTCATCAACTTCACGTCATCTGCGAACAGGGACACTTCAGAGTCTATTCCTTCCATCATGTCGTTCACTTATATCAAAAATAGCACTGGTCCTAGAACTGACCCCTGTGGGACCCCGCTCGTAACAGGCGCCCACTGTGATACCTCTTCACGTACCATGACTCGTTGCTACCTCCCTGTCAGGTATTCCCTTATCCATTGCAGTGCCCTTCCTTTTACGTGTGCCTGATCCTCCAGCTTCTGCACTAATCTCTTGTGGGGAACTGTGTCAAAGGCCTTCCTGCAGTCTAGGAAAACGCAATCTACCCAACCCTCTCTCTCGTGTCTTACTTCTGTTACCTTGTCATAAAACTCCAGGAGGTTTGTGATACAAGATTTGCCTTCCATGAACCCATGCTGGTTTTCATTTATAATCTTGTTCCTTTCCAGGTGTTCGACCACTCTCCTCCTGATAATCTTCTCCATGACTTTGCACACAATACATGTCAGAGACACAGATCTGTAGTTTAGTGCCTCGTTTCTGTTTCCTTTCTTAAATATGGGGACTACATTAGCTGTCTTCCATTTCTCAGGTAGTTGCCCAGTTTCAAGGGATGTGTTGAAGATTGTGGTTAGAGGCACACACAGCATCTCTGCTCCTTCTCTAAGGACCCATGGGGAGATGTTGTCCGGTCCCATCGCCTTTGAGGTGTCAAGGTCACTTAAGAGCTTCTTCACCTCCTCCCCAGTTGTTCGTATGTCATCCAACACTTGTTGGTATATTTCCTCTTGATGTTCCCTTCTGTGCTGTCTTCCCACAGCCCTTCCTGTCTCTACTGTAAAAACTTCCTTAAATCTCCTGTTCAGCTCCTCACATACCTCCTGATCAATTCCTGTGAGTTCTCCACCTTCTGTCCTTAATCTGATCACCTGGTGTGTGCGTGTGTGCTTGTGTGGGTGCTTGTGTGTGTGTCTGTGCGTGTGTGTGTGTGTGTGTGTGTGTTTGTGTGTGTGTGTTTGTGTGTGTGTACGTGTGTGTGTACGTGTGTGTGTGTGTGTGTGTGTGTGTGTGTGTGTGTGCTTGTGTGTGTGTGTGTGTGTGTGTGTGTGTGTGTGTGTGTGTGTGTGTGTGTGTGTGTGTGTGTGCGTGTGTGTGTGCTTGTGTGTGTGTGTGTGTGTACTCACCTAGTTGTACTCACCTAGTTGAGGTTGCAGGGGTCGAATCCAAGCTCCTGGCCCCTCCTCTTCACTGGTCGCTACTAGGTCACTCTCCCTGAACCATGAGCTTTATCGTACCTCTGCTTGAAGCTATGTATGGATCCTGCCTCCACTTCATCGCTTCCCAAACCATTCCACTTCCTGACTACTCTGTGGCTGAAGAAATACTTCCTAACATCCCTTTGATTCATTTGTGTCTTCAGCTTCCAACTGTGTCCCCGTGTTGCTGAGTCCAGTCTATGGAACATCCTGTCTTTGTCCACCTTGTCAATTCCTCTCAGTATTTTGTAAGTCGTTATCATGTCCCCCCTATCTCTCCTGTCCTCCAGTGTCGTCAGGTCGATTTCCCTTAACCTCTCCTCATAGGACATACCTCTTAACTCTGGGACTAGTCTAGTTTCTTTACGTGCTTGGCTAGGTGTGGGTTCCAAACTGGTGCCGCATACTCCAATATGGGCCTAACGTACACGGTGTACAGGGTCCGGAACGATTCCTTATTAAGATGTCGGAATGCTGTTCTGAGGTTTGCTAGGCGCCCATATGCTGCGACAGTTATTTGGTTGATGTGCACTTCAGGAGATGTGCCTGGTGTTATACTCACCCCAAGATCTTTTTCCTTGAGTGATGTTTGTAGTTTCTGGCCCCCTAGACTGTATTCCGTCTGCAGTCTTCTCTGCCCTTCCCCAATTTTAATGACTTTGCACTTGGTGGGATTGAACTCCAGGAGCCAATTGCTGGACCAGGTCTGCAGCCTGTTCAGATCTCTTTGTAGTTCTGCCTGGTCTTCGATCGAATGAATTCTTTTCAACTTCACGTCATCTGCAAACAGGGACACCTCAGAGTTTATTCCTTCCGTTATGTCGTTCACCTTATTATTATTATAATCAAAAAGAAGCGCTAAGCCACAAGGGCTATACAGCGCTGCAGGGTAGAGAAGGAAGCGAGGGTATTGGGCAGCAGAAGGGGGGAGGGGCGATCAGAAGGATACAGAAAACAGCGGGGCAGGGGATAGTACGGGGGTAGAGGGTAGCAAGAGATTGAAGTAGAAAGGGCTGAAGGTATCAGAATTTGTGAAGTAAGTCAGTTGTTGTCAAAAAGTCAATGAGAGAGTCTGGATGAAAGGTGGGTCCATCAGTGAGAAGGGAAGGTAAAGAGAGAGCAGCAGAGCGAAGACGACGACGGAGGTAAATTCTGCGTGCTCGTTGATAAAGTGGGCAGTCCAACAGAATGTGGCTGACTGATAATGGAACTTGGCAATTCTCACAGAGAGGAGCAGGGCGCCTCTCCATGAGATATCCATGAGTAAGACGAGTATGGCCAATGCGAAGACGGGAGAGAGTAGTCTCCCAACCTCGACACTGGTGATAAGAAGACGGCCAGTAACCTATATTCGGTTTAATAGATTGAAGTTTGTTGCCAAGCATAGTAGACCAACGTTGTTGCCAACGGGTGTGAAGTTGGGAAGATATTGCAGCAAAATAGTCCATAAATGGAATACCTCTACATGAAACTGGTAGGTCATGTACTGCTGAACGCGCAGCAGTGTCTGCCTGTTCATTGCCCTGTACGTCAACATGACCAGGGACCCAACAAAAAACAGTATCTTTATGCTTGGTAAAGATGCGGCATAGCCAAAGTTGGATACAGAGGACTAAGGGGTGAGGTGTATCAAATTTCTGTATACCCTGTAAAGCACTAAGGGAGTCTGAGACAACCACAAATGATGACACAGGCATAGATGCAATACGGGTAAGTGCTGTTAGGATGGCATACAATTCAGCAGTAAAAATACTAGCCGAAGATAGTAAATGCCCTCATACGACACTGTCCGGAAACACTGCTGCGAATCCTACGCCGTCAGAAGACTTAGAGCCATCTGTGTACACAGCAATGGCGTGAGAATGAGAGCGAAAGTGGTCAAGAAAAAGAGAGCGGGAACCGACCGTAGACAGTTGGGCTTTCGAGCAAGGGAGAGAGAAAGAACAGACTCGAACAGTTGGAACTTCCCAGGGGGTAGGGAAAAGTGAGATGCTACATGAACATAGAAAGGTGGTAATTGAAGAGAATACAAGAGTGAATGAAGGCGAAGAGAGAAGGGACGGAGTAAACAGGGGCTGCGAACAAATAAGGAATGTCTACTAATATCAGTTACCATTCTATAAATGGAAGGATTGCGGAGATCATGACAGCATGCATAGTAGCGAAGGCAATGGGCATCACGGCGATCAGATAAGGATGGAACGTTCGCTTCTGTGTAGAGGCTCTCGACAGGCCAAGAGCGAAAAGCACCAAGGCATAAACGTAATCCTTGGTGATGAATGGGGTTAAGGCTAGAGAGAGTAGCAGGAGATGCTGCTGATTAGATCTGGTCACCATAATCAAGTTTCGATAAAATGAGGGTGGAATGTAGGCGAAGGAGAGTTCGACGATCAGCTCCCCATGAAAGATGAGCAAGGGTTTTAAGAAGGTTCAGCCGGCTGTGACAAGTTGCCTTCAGAGAGGTAATGTGAGGTTTCCAGGTCAAAGAGGAGGCCCAGAAACTTGACTGTATCATGTTCAGGGATACGGGAGCCATAGAGGTACAAAGGATGATTGGAGATGACAGAGCGTCTAGTGAAAGTAATTTGGTGGGTTTTAGTGCTGGAAAATTTAAACCCATGTGTGGTGGCCTAATTGGAAACACGGTCGACTGCATGCTGGAGAGAAACTGTAATAAGGTGACAGTCAGCGCCTGCACAGGCAATAGCGAAGTCATCAACATAGAGTGATGACCAAATATTTGATGGAAGACAAGAGGCCAAATCATTAATAGCAAGGAGAAAAAGTGTTGTGCTCAGAACACATCCCTGGGGGACACCTTCAGCTTGGATAAAGTCCGGGGATAGCACATTATTAACCCGAGCACGGAAATGCCTGTCAGTTAAAAAGTTCTTAAGGAAGGATGGTAGATTGCCTCGAAGGCCTAAGGAGTGGGCTTGGGCTAAATATTATACCTCCAAGTTGTGTCATATGCCTTCTCAAGGTCAAAAAATATGGCAATAACTGAGTGGTTATTCGCAATGGCATTACGAACATACGTGTCCAAGCATAGTAAGGGGTCTATTGTAGAACGTCCTTACGAAAGCCATATTGACGAGCAGAGAGACTGTTGTGTGTCTCTAAATACCACACTAAACGTCTATTTACTAGACGTTCCATCACTTTGCAAACTGCACTGGTAAGAGCAATGGGACGATAGTGGGAGGTTTCATGTCCCGTAGTGCCTGGTTTGCGGAAAAGAAGAACAATGGTGGATTTCCACAGCTGTGGAAGAACTCCTTGTGACCAAATAAGATTGTAAAGGCGTAATATAACTGCAAGGGCTGACTGATGTAAATGTTGTAGCATATGAATCTGAATGTCGTCGGGCCCAGCTGCCGATGACCGGCAAGCTGAGAGTGTTGCCTCCAGTTCTTGAAGTGTAAAAGGCACATTATGCTGTTCTTCTCTGAGAGAAGAAAAGTCCAAGGGTGCTAACTCTCTGGCAGACATTGAGGAAAGAAATGAGGGGCATAGATGGAGTCCCTGAGAAATACAGACCAGATGATTGCCAGTTTCATTGGCAACATCTAGTGGGTTTGCTATATCAACACCGGCAACCCGCAGAACAGGAGCCGGGTCAGGAGACTATTTACCACTCAGTTTTCGTACTTTTCGTGAGGCAGTAGGTAAAATGAAAGGGGGTAAGGCAGCCGGGATTGATGGGATAAAGATAGAAATGTTAAAAGCAGGTGGGGATATAGTTTTGGAGTGGTTGGTGCAATTATTTAATAAATGTATGGAAGAGGGTAAGGTACCTAGGGATTGGCAGAGAGCATGCATAGTTCCTTTGTATAAAGGCAAAGGGGATAAAAGAGAGTGCAAAAATTATAGGGGGATAAGTCTGTTGAGTGTACCTGGTAAAGTGTATGGTAGAGTTATAATTGAAAGAATTAAGAGTAAGACGGAGAATAGGATAGCAGATGAACAAGGAGGCTTTAGGAAAGGTAGGGGGTGTGTGGACCAGGTGTTTACAGTGAAACATATAAGTGAACAGTATTTAGATAAGGCTAAAGAGGTCTTTGTGGCATTTATGGATTTGGAAAAGGCGTATGACAGGGTGGATAGGGGGGCAATGTGGCAGATGTTGCAAGTGTATGGTGTAGGAGGTAGGTTACTGAAAGCAGTGAAGAGTTTTTACGAGGATAGTGAGGCTCAAGTTAGAGTATGTAGGAAAGAGGGAAATTTTTTCCCAGTAAAAGTAGGCCTTAGACAAGGATGTGTGATGTCACCGTGGTTGTTTAATATATTTATAGATGGGGTTGTAAGAGAAGTAAATGCGAGGGTCTTGGCAAGAGGCGTGGAGTTAAAAGATAAAGAATCACACACAAAGTGGGAGTTGTCACAGCTGCTCTTTGCTGATGACACTGTGCTCTTGGGAGATTCTGAAGAGAAGTTGCAGAGATTGGTGGATGAATTTGGTAGGGTGTGCAAAAGAAGAAAATTAAAGGTGAATACAGGAAAGAGTAAGGTTATGAGGATAACAAAAAGATTAGGTGATGAAAGATTGAATATCAGATTGGAGGGAGAGAGTATGGAGGAGGTGAACGTATTCAGATATTTGGGAGTGGACGTGTCAGCGGATGGGTCTATGAAAGATGAGGTGAATCATAGAATTGATGAGGGAAAAAGAGTGAGTGGTGCACTTAGGAGTCTGTGGAGACAAAGAACTTTGTCCTTGGAGGCAAAGAGGGGAATGTATGAGAGTATAGTTTTACCAACGCTCTTATATGGGTGTGAAGCGTGGGTGATGAATGTTGCAGCGAGGAGAAGGCTGGAGGCAGTGGAGATGTCATGTCTGAGGGCAATGTGTGGTGTGAATATAATGCAGAGAATTCGTAGTTTGGAAGTTAGGAGGAGGTGCGGGATTACCAAAACTGTTGTCCAGAGGGCTGAGGAAGGGTTGTTGAGGTGGTTCGGACATGTAGAGAGAATGGAGCGAAACAGAATGACTTCAAGAGTGTATCAGTCTGTAGTGGAAGGAAGGCGGGGTAGGGGTCGGCCTAGGAAGGGTTGGAGGGAGGGGGTAAAGGAGGTTTTGTGTGCGAGGGGCTTCCAGACTGCACTCATAGAGGAAGCAGAGGTGATGGTGGAGACATAATCTCGCCAGCAAGTGCGTTTAGCGTCACGGATGACACGGTGAACGATCGCACGCTTCTGCTTAAAATCAAGAAGTCTCTCCGTGGTTCTATTGTACTGGTACCTGCCCCATGCAGCGCGTTTCAAACGTACTGCACGAGCACAAGCCGGAGACCACCAAGGCACGCATTTCTGAGAATGCCTGCCCGAAGTTTGGGGTATACAATTAGAAGCTGCGGTTAAAATGGAGGACGAGAAGAGGTGTAAAAGCTCATCGATGGAGGACGAAGAAGGAACCTCTCTAAAAATAGTTAGGTGTGAGTTAAGGTTCCAATTTGCCTGATCAAATTGCCAGCGTGGGATGCGAAGAGGTGGTGAATATGAAGGGGAAGTAAGAATGATTGGGAAATGATCACTGTCCTTTAAGTCCGAGAGAACAGACCAAGTGAAGTGTAATGCGGCGGAGGAAGAGCAGACTGAGAGATCGATGCAAGAGAGAGTGTGAGTCCGAGGATCAAAATGGGTGTGAGTACCTGTATTTAAAACATGGAGGGGGTGGGTGGCAAGAAAAGCCTCTATCTGAATGCCATGGGAATTACAGTGAGACCCCCCCCAGAGGAAATGGTGGGCATTAAAATCTCCAAGTAACAGAATCGGTGGCGGTAACGACGAAACAAGAAAGGCAATATCCGGAATAGATAATGCCCGAGAAGGAGAGAGATAAAAAGAACAGAGCGTATACCACCTATGCAAGTGGATATGGGCTGCTGTGTAATGCAGCGAAGTACGAACAAATAGCTGATGGTACGGAATATCAGTGCATAGAAGAAGGGCACTTTCATTAAAGGTCCCATCAGGAAAAGGATCTGAAGAATACAATAAATTATAGCCTGAGATGGGAGAGATAACAGCATAGTGTAATTTTGGTTCCTGTAAGCAAACACCAACAGGGAAAAACTGGGAGAGTAACATCTGAAGCTCACCCCAATTACCCCTGAGGCCACGTATATTCCACTGTAAATAGGCCATGATTGGCAATGATAAAGATACCTGAAATCCGCAGATAAGGGTTCCTACGGATTAGAGGGGTTAGAAAAGTCCACATGCGGAGGCAGTGGAAAACTTTCAAGCAGCGAAGGAATGGTGTGCTGTGAAGTAAGGAGTTGCGCAGATGGAGCAGAGGAGAGAGAAGGAATGGAGGGTGGATCAGTGTCCATTGATGGTTTGGTCTCTGCAATATATTCAGAGATTGCTTCAAGTGTTTCGGAATTCAGAGACGTCGTAAGGGAGACAATATTGGAAATGGTAGGAGGAGGATGAGTAAAGTTTGGAACTGTAATGGACTGTACAAAGGAAGGGGGGGGGAAAGGGTGGAGGGAACTGGAGAAGCGTGGAAGGGGACAGAAGAGGCAGAAACCTGGGAGGTGGCAGAAGAGGAAGAAACTTGGGAGGGAACAGGGGAGGAAGGTAGAGTACAAGGAGGAGGGTGAACCTCTACACTTGTAACAGAGCCAGTGAGAGGGGAAGAACCAGGTACAGAGACAGGGAAGGTAAAATGAGGAGGTGGAAGATGGATAGGAGGTGTTAACGGACCTTTTTTTGACTTTTGAGAAGTAGAGAGACGATTAGGAGGTGTAATACAAGATCTCGTCGCTACTGAGGCTTGTGAGGGAGAACACAAAGAAGCGAGATCAGACTGAGGCGTTGAAGTAGGGACATCTGAGCCTAGGACAGCAAAAGAATTAGATACAGGAGTGACTATGGGAGAGGTAACCACAGAGGTGGTTGCAGAAGATGGGATCCCAGAAGTGGGGGGACATTTTGAAACACGGGAATAAGAAACACTAGGTAGTCTCCCTTGGAGGCAGAGATGAGAAACTGCCATGGCATAAGGGAGACCTTCTGCCTCTTTGAGGTAACGGATTTCCCGCTCGTTTAAGTAGACTTGACAATGGCGAGAGTATGAAGGGTGAGCCTCATGACAATTAAGGCAAGAGGGAGGTCGATTGCAAGACATATTAGAATGGTTATCGGCACCACAGACCGGGCATTCGGCGATAGATCTGCAATATTTCGCTGGATGGCCAAATCGCCAGCAATTTCTACACTGTTGTGGTGTAGGCATCACCTTTCGAAATGGTAACCGATGTCCTGCTACATAAAGTGAGGATGGGAGTTCATGGCTGTCAAAAGTTAAATGAGCCACATTGCTAGGGTATTGTCTCTGCCCGCAGGCAGGAAGAACATAAGTGTCTACCTTGAGGATTGGGAGATCTTGGAGTTCCAGCTGTTCAAGAATGTCATTGCCACATGTGTGGAAATTTTGTTGAACTATGGTATGGGGCAGAATGACGGTACCACTACAAGAATTGAGGAAATGATGTTTTTCAATAGTGACAGGAACAGTATCGACATGGGAAAGACGAGAGAGCTCATGAGCCTGGGTAGCATTCTGTACGGTGATGATGCACGTACCACTCTTAAGAGCATGAAAAGAAATATCTTTGCCAAAATGGCGTAGGAGTGCTTTGCCAATACTGTGGTCAGAAAGATAGGCAGTAGAGGAAGTCAGTCGTAAAGTGAAGAATTTAGTCCATTGTGCAGTGTGAAACTGAGCTTGGAAAGGTAGTGAAGGAAACGTCGATCTTTTCTGAGAAGAACGAAAAGGTGGAGAAGTATCATCAGCAGGTAATTGTCGTTGGAGTTTAGGCGTGGGACCAGAGTTGGTCCGACGTGGAACGGGCCGGCGATTCGAAAATTGCCGCACCGTAGAGGGAGAGGCCGGAAGCATAGTCAGAGGAGAGCGAAGGTCAGATAAATCGAAGGAGTCAGTCGAGGCCTCAGTATCTGAAGCGGGTGAGGAAACAGCACTGGCAAGAGGTACAGAGGCATGAGGAGTGTCCGAAGAGTGGTCCAAAGACAAGGCGGGGTCAGAACGGGGTGCGGTATCAAGAAGGGGCCCGGGGGTAGCAGGTTCATGGACTAGGGCTGCCATGGTTGAGTTACTTCTTTCTTTTTATTTTTAAGAAAAAAAAAGAAAGAAGAAAATAAAATAAAAATAAAAAAAGAATAAAAAAAGGGGGGACCGGGGAGGGATAGTTCCTAGGAGGAATGAAAGGGCCAGAAATCTCCCTCCGCACCCAAGAGGACCTCAGCACCGCAAGTAGCGCAGATGCAGCATGGAACCCGTGCAATACCCTACCAATCATGCCAGTAAACCGGCAATCCGGGATAGCAACCTCACATCTGCCGAGCTACCTCGGTGGACAAAAGAGAGGGTGGCCGGAAATCCACCACAAAGCATACCTCCTTCGGCCACAACCCCCGGAATCGGAAAGGTGGCTTCCAGAGATACACCCGTCGCCTGAGAGTCACCCAAAGCCACCCTCCAGGATACCGGAGAGGGATCAGAACATCCCTAGGCAATCCAGATTCCACGGCAAACTACGCCACCGCCAAGAACCTTAATGGAATGGGATGAACCCCGGTACCCTTTCCTCTACCTAGGAACTAGCGTGCCTGTGGGAAAAAAAATCCCAAAGGCCAAAAAGGAAGGGCATGGAGGGGTGGGGAGGAGGAGGAGGAAAGGAAAAAGGGGAGGATGGGGAGTATGGGATAGGGAATGGGGGATTGGGGGGTAATTAGGTTCGGTCTGAAGAAGGAGACCGACAGGTCTAATTCCTCAGACAAAGAGCCTCTTCACCATGCCAAGGAGCCCCCCTTGAAGAGGTATGTCATTCACAAATACCAGAAACAGCACTGGTCCTAGGACTGACCCCTGAGGGGCCAGGCTGGTCACAGGTGCCCACTCTGACACCTCGCCATGTACCATTACTCGCTGCTGTCTTCCTGACAAGTATTCCCTGATCCATTGTAGTGCCTTCCCTGTTATTCCTGCTTGGTCCTCCAGTTTTTGCACTAATCTCTTGTGTGGAACTGTGTCAAACGACTTCTTGCAGTCCAAGAAAATGCAATCCACAAACCCCTTTCTCTCTTGTCTTACTGCTGTCACCATGTCATAGAACTCAAGTAGGTTTGTGACACAGGATTTCCCATCCCTGAAACCATGTTGGCTGCTGTTGATGAGATCATTCCTTTCTAGGTGTTCCACCACTCTTCTCTTGATAATCTTCTCCATGACTATGCATACTATACATGTCAGTGACACTGGTCTGTAGTTTAGTGCTTCATGTCTGTCTCCTTTTTTAAAGATTGGGACTACATTTGCTGTCTTCCATGCCTCAGGCAATCTCCTTGTTTTGATAGATGTATTGAATATTGTTGTTAGGGGTACATATAACGCCTCTGCTCCCTCTCTCAGGACCCATGGAGAGATGTTATCCGATGTTACAAAAAACGCGATTCTAAAAGCTTAGAGATCTCCATTGAAAACTAAAAAGGACTGCCCTTCTAGCATCCAGCCTTTAACTGGGTTTTCGTAGCAATTAGTCAGTATCCTTGTCCAATTATCCATTAGAATTCAGTATGATTCAATAGTGCTTCAGGATTACAACTGGTAAGCTACTAACTAGATAAATTAAAATTTAATAAATTTATTAATTATCGTCTAGAGGTATATCATTAAATTAAATCAATCACAGTAATCAAAATAATATTAATCACTTCTCTCGTGTACAGTGTTATTGTGCTGAAAGCACATATCACATTTATAAGTCTTAAGTACTGTTTGGTACATTAACATTTAATAAGATATTACAAATATGTACAAGTAAGTTTGTGTGTATGTGTGTAAGTGCTCTAAGTAGTTCGCTATGTCTCACGACTCGACTAGACTTAAACAAGTGACTGACAAAGTCCTCAAATAAACTAACTTCTTGACCAACTGGTAATCAGAACAGTCTGAACAATAAAACGAATACTAAGCCCAATAGCAATATAACAAGCAACTGCGACCCAGAATCAGGAACAAGGAGATAATATAATGACACTAAGTAGGGACCATCTACAGATCCTCCACAAAAGTCACAAAACTCCCATACTACTGAATCTAAGTTCAGCATAAGAAAATCCCCGACTGTGATAATACACAGATACCAGTACAAGTTAGGTCAGAAGCTACAGCTCAGGACCTGAGTTGTTTAGAGTGTCTATGCAGCACACAACCTCAGTACAACGTCGAAAATCACTAAGTCTATACAATGTTCTGTGAACAGTGTCTCCAGAACTAACAATAATGAGACAAGAGACGATCTTCCAACAAGGGCCTATAAGGGAGAATTAGGCACTTGTCAGGAATACGTCCAACCACCAAGCGAGTCTAGACCAGACTAAATACTTCAGGCGAGGTGAGGACACCCCTCCCCCCCTCTATCACGTGATAGCTCCATGGACAGCTGTTGCTCAGTAACAAGGAGAAGCCGGCAGAGTAACGAGCAAAGAGCGATAATTAAAGTAGTTAGACAATCAAGACTTGAACTTTGAGCACATAATATATGTGTTACATCCTACCTAACAAAAGGAAACTAAGCCAAATAATAATATTATCGCTATTATCGCAAATATAAGCAATATAAAATTATATGAAAAGGTAATATGCATGTAATATATATAAATAATATACATTGCAACCCATTCAGGGGTTGCAACACCCTATTCCCCCCAACACGACAAATGGTCGCACTAGGAGTTGCATTAATGTCTTTCACATTATTACTGATTACTCAGGTTACTTTACTAACACAATTTAATATAAAAAATAATGAGAGTCACTCTTGTGCCAAGCACTTCTATAATTTTTTAGTGTCTATATCACTAAGTTATGCCCCTAGTACTAGGGCAGTACACAGTATCGTATCTCTGCATACTCGTGGTTATGTACATCAGTGTAGAGACAGGATAGCATAGACAAGCACGACACGTTGAGGCTCGATCATAGTAGTGTACACTGCATATAAATAGTAGTCTTGTGCTATAGACAGGAGATGGCATTCCACTCTTAAGTAGTGGTTGTGGAATGCTATGCAGTAGGGACATCTGAGTATGAAACAGCTTAAGGTGTGTTGTCATGGGGGGGGGGAGTCTGCAGCAGGACAGTGTTCCATGGCTCAGTACATCGCCCACACAACACTACCCACTCAACACTCAGCTTCTGTCTCCTCCCACATATATCACCACTACTGTAAATATATAAATATAATTATTAGACATGAGTATATATAGTTAATGTGGGCTGGAGGGATTAAGTTACTATACTGAATTTGACATAGCAAGTAACGAAAGGTATTTGGGCATAAAATTACGTAAATTTTAAATGGAGAAGTGCCCAAATACTCGTCAAAATGTTCCAAGGACACCACAAGAGCTAGAGCTCCTTTCTCAAAAGTGGCATAATTTTTCTGGTGTCGTTTAAGCTTAGATGAATAGTAACATACAGGATGGAGAATATCAGTGGATGTTGACTGTTGGAGCAGCACAGCACCCACTGCATAACAACTTGCATCAATATGTAAAAAGAAGGGAAGATTGAAATTAGGACTCAACACTGGAGCAGAGGAAAGCAGATGCTTCAACCTTTTGAACAAATCTGAACAATCACTAGTCCAGATGAACTGAACTTTGCTACTAATGAACACAGTGAGAGGTGTAGGTGGAGGAGTGTGCGCTGGCTTGCCTGTCACTTGACACATGTGACAATGTCGCACTTGATCAGCTACTGTTTCCTTCATTTTAGGCCAAGTAAAATGTTTTGCCAGTTTACCGAGTGTCTTCTTGACACCCAAATGTCCTCCAATGGGACTATTGTGAGCAAAATCAATGGCTTGTTCACGAAATGTAACTGGTAACACTACGAGATGCTCGATTGTGGTGGAAACACTATCAGCTGACAACTTACATGTATTTTTCTCCATCAGTACACCGTTACTATAATAGTAACAATTATCGAGATCCTTTGCTTCACTCTCAATAACTGCATTATCTCTCAGTCTTTCCAGCGACTGATCAACAAACTGATCCTTGATTAAGTCATCATGAGTTAGAAATTTAACGTCAGTTGTGTCCTGACTAGGTTGATGACAGGGGGGAGTTGGTGTTAATGACCCTGGGTGCAGAGCGTCACTAAACAACATATTCAAGCCCAAATCATTATCATCCACTAACTCAACAGGAGACAAGGATGGTTGTTGAATCTTTGACATAGCTCTAGTAAGTGCACTGAGAGGAAATAAAATAGGTTTCTCTCTATAAGCTTCAATGGCAAAATTATCATCAGTGTTATTATCAATCACAAGTGGTTCTTTACATATACCAGCATGAAGGATATCGTTCCCTATCAACAAGTCCACTGACCTGATGAGAAATACACCACTGGATATACCCACTGAAATATAACCAGTATAATAGCTTGTTTCAATGTATATTTTGTGCAGAGGTACTTTTATAACAGCCCCTCCATAGGCTTCTAACAATACATCTATCTTGCAATAGGTATCATCAGTTATGGGCAGTACATCTTCTCTTAATAACGTGAGATAACTGCCAGTGTCTCTGAAAGTAATTATCTCAGTTAGATGTGATTCGTCAAATCTTACTTTACCTCTCGATAAGTAAGGACTCATCGCTGAGTGAATCTTTTCGTCAGATACACTTTCTGATGCTAGTCATCTATCCTGAGTAATATTATCTAAAACAGTAAGATCAGAGGTATTACTAGGATTTTGGTGCCTTTGTTGCTCGGAAGAGGATACGACTTGAGTGGGGGTGCCAGCCGCACGACTGCTTCTCGTATCTCTATCTAACTTATAGCAATACTCTCTAGCATGTCCTTTTCTATTACAATAGGCACATTTAACTTTCTTCTTCTCGATATCAGATTTCTGTCTAGCCACAGAGACAGATTCAGGATTGTGAGTTTTCTTGGTAAAGGTATGAGAAGTTACAGTAGCAGGTACATCAAGCCGGCAATGAGCAGCTGTTTTAGGTTGCCAACTTCTAGGACAATTTTTTGTTACCTTGTTTCTCTGTGTTTTAGTACGTACAAGTTTGTGAGAAATCTCGTAATTGTCTGCTAATGCTGCAGTTTCCAGAATATCTGAGGTAGTATGATCGATCAGATATTCTTGTATGTCAACAGACATACAGTTGTTATACTCTTCATGTAGTAACAACTGAACAAGGCTGTTGTAGTTGTTACATTTGGCAAATCTACACCACCTCTCAAATGCAATTTTTTTCTCACGAGCAAACTCTACACAAGTTTGATCTTGTCGTCTTTGTAACGTATGAAATGCGCGTTGATAACTTACAGGTAACACATTATACGTCTCTAGAATAGTTTGCTTGACAGTGTCATAACTAATGTACTTGGCAAATGGTAAAGCAGCAGTACAAGTTTGAGCTCTTCCTGCCAAAGCTGTGTGCAACAAGGTAGCCCAGTGCTTACGTGGCCAATTCATAGCATGTGCCTGGTTCTCAAGCACATCAAATTAGGTGTCTAAGTCACTTTCAAAAAACTTAGGAACCATGGTTGCAGCTTTCTGCACATTAAATGTGTCCTGTGATCTATCAGTCTGTTGTCTTCCCAGATGAACATTTTCTCTTTGGAAATCTTCTTCATTCAATTTCCTCTGTGCCTCTATTTGTGCAGTCTGCAACATTATTAGGCGTTCAAACCTCTCAAACTGTTCCTGAGAGATAGGACCAGTAGGTAATGGAGGAGTTGGGAAATTAACATGTTTTTCTGGGCTGTCTTTAGGTCGGGCACCTCGTTCAGGCGTCTCTAGAGAGTCTAGATCTGGTCTAGGATAAGTAGACACAGGAGTAGTATGCACAGTACTAGTATGAGGCTGAGTCATACTACCAGTTAGGAGGGAAGGCATGAGCGAGAACTGAGCTAAACTAGGCTCAGACAGTAGGCTCACTT
The DNA here is from genome assembly GCF_038502225.1 of Cherax quadricarinatus. Taxonomy (NCBI): domain Eukaryota; kingdom Metazoa; phylum Arthropoda; class Malacostraca; order Decapoda; family Parastacidae; genus Cherax; species Cherax quadricarinatus. The sequence goes on along the minus strand of NC_091369.1, from coordinate 21,593,571 downwards.
CTGCCTTAGTTGCTATTTCTTCTACGTCATCAAATAGTCATACTTCCTAATTGTGACACTAGGCTTTCTGAATCTGAATCATAATCAGACATCTCTGTAAGAGCAGGAAACAATATATCTTTAATTAACGCTCTGACAGTTTCTGCGGTGTAATTCCTGTTATACGTCACACCGAGATATTTGGCTACTCGCCAACACGTCTGAAGTTTTAATGTACTCAACTCAGACAAAGTCAGAGTATCAATTAACTGTTTCACTTTGGCATACATCACGAAAATATATGTACTACGAGAAAGTGATTATGGGAAACTATAATCCTAATAGGAATTTTAGTGTTGGTTGTCTTAGAGCTAGAGCTCATTAACAGTATTTCCATCTCTTTGGATCAAGAGACTCAGTCAAGTACATACATCCACCTAGTATGTTGTACAAGACTAAACTCAAAGTCTTCAGATTAGGAAAGTACTCAAAGTGTTTGAATAACTCTATGGTCAAACTGGACAATTTCTCCAACACCTTGGATCAAGAGCCTCCTGGACAGGCCCCCATTTGTTACAAATAACACGATTCTAAAAGCTTAGAGATCTCCATTGAATACTAGAAAGAACTGTCCTTCTAGCATCCAGCCTGTTACTGGGTTTTCGTAACAATTAGTCAGTATCCTTGTCCAATTATCCATTAGAATTCAGTATGATTCAATAGTGCTTCAGGATTACAACTGGTAGGCTACTAACTAGATAAATTAAAATTTAATAAATTTATTAATTATCGTCTAGAGGTATATCATTAAATTAAATCAATCACAGTAATCAAAATAATATTAATCACTTCTCTCGTGTACAGTATGATTGTGTTGAAAGCACATATCACGTTTATAAGTTTTAAGTACCGTCTGGTACATTAACATTTAATAAGATATTACAAATATGTGCAAGTAAGTTTGTGTGTATGTGTGTAAGTGCTCTAAGTAGTTTGCTATGTCTCACGACTCGACTAGACTTAAACAAGTGACTGACAAAGTCCTCAAATAAACTAACTTCTTTTTTTCTTGACCAACTGGCAATCAGAAAAGTCTGCTTGAACAATAAAAAGAATGCTAAGCTCAATAGCAATATAACAAGCAACTGTGACACAGAATCAGGAACAAGGAGATAATATAACGACACTAAGTAGGGACCATCTACAGATCCTCCACAAAAGTTACAAAACTCCCATACTACTGAATCTAAGTTCAGCGTAAGAAAATCCCTGACTGTGATAATACACAGATACCAGTACAAGTTAGGTCAGAAGCTACAGCTCAGGACCTGAGTTGTTTAGAGTGTCTATGCGACACACAACCTCAGTACAACATCGAAAATCACTAAGTCTATACAATGTTCTGTGAACAGTGTCTCCAGAACTAACAATAATGAGACAAGAGACGATCTTCCAACAAAGGCCTATAAGGGAGAATTAGGCACTTGTCAGGAATACGTCCAACCGCTAAGCGAGTCTAGACCAGACTGAATACTTCAGGCGAGGTGAGGACACCCCCCCTCTATCACGTGATAGCTCCATGGACAGCTGCTGCTCAGTAACAAGGAGAAGCCGGCAGAGTAGCAAGCAAAGAGCGATAATTACAGCAGTTACACAATCAAGACTTGAACTTTGAGCACATAATATATGTGTTACATCCTACCTAACAAAAGGAAACTAAGTCAAATAATAATATAAAGTCATATATTTACGAATTAGCTATTATCGCAAATATAAGCAATATAAAATTATATAAAAAGGTAATATACATGTATTATACATAAATAATATACATTGCAACCCATTCATGGGTTGCAACATACGGCCCCATTGCCTTTGAGGTATCTAGCTCATTCAGAAGCCTCTTCACTTCTTCCTCAGTTGTGTGTACCTTGTCCAGCACTTGGTGGTATACCCCACATCTCCGTCTTTCTGGAGCCCGTTCTATCTCCTCTGTGAACACTTCTTTGAATCTCTTGTTGAGTTCCTCACATACTTTGCAGTCATTTCTTGTTGTCTCTCCTCCTTCCTTCCTTAGCCTGATTACCTGGTCATTGACTGTTGTTTTCCTCCTGATGTGGCTCTATAACAGCTTCGGGTCAGATTTGGCTTTCGCTGCTATGTCGTTTTCATATTGTCGTTGGGCCTCCCTTCTTATCTGTGCATATTCATTTCTGGCACTACAACTGCTCTCCTTATTCTCCTGGGGTCCTTTGCCTTCTATATTTCTTCCATTCCCTAGCACACTTGGTTTTCGCCTCACTGCACCTTTGGGTGAACCATGGGCTCATCCTGGCTTTTTCATTATTCCTGTTACCCTTGGGTACAAACCTCTCCTCAGCCTCCTTGCACATGGTTGTTATATATTCCATCATCTCATTAACTGGCTTTCCTGCCAGTTCTCTGTCACACTATACCCCGCTCAGGAAATTCCTCATTCTTATGTAGTCCTCTTTCTTGTAGTTTGGCTTCATCTGCCCTGGCCTTCCTGCATCCCCCTCCACTTGTAGCTCTACTGTGTATTCAAAGCTTAAAACCACATGATCGCTGGCCCCAAGGGGTCTTTCGTATGTGATGTCCTCAATATCTGCACTACTCAAGGTGAATACTAGGTCCAGTCTTGCTGGTTCATCCTCTCCTCTCTCTCTTGTAGTGTCCCTTACATGTTGGTACATGAAGTTTTCCAGTACCACCTCCATCATCTTAGTCCTCCATGTATCTTGGCCCCCATGTGGCTCCAAGTTCTCCTAATCGATTTCCTTGTGGTTAAAGTCACCCATGATCAGGAGCTTTGCCCTGCATGCATGAGCTCTTCTGGCCACTGCAGCCACTGTGTCAACCATCACTCTATTGCTCTCATCATACTCTTGCCTTGGCCTCCTGCTGTTGTGTGGTGGGTTATACATCACTGCAATTACCACTTTGGATCCTCCAGAGTGAAGCATTCCTGCTATGTAACCGCTTGCTTCTCCACTGTCTCCTCTCTCCAGCTCATCAAAATTCCACTGGTTTTTGATCAGCAGTGCCACTCCTCCACCCCCCTGTTCCCTCTGTCTTTCCTCAGGATCTGGTATCCCATTGGAAAGATGACATCTGTTATTCTACCTATATGCTTGGTTTCTGTGAGAGCTATGATGTCCAGTGATGCCTCTTTGACTCTTTCATGCCTCTCCTCCCACTTATTTGTTATTCCATCAGCGTTTGTGTACCATACCTTCAGTTTCCTCTCCAACACTGTTCTGATTGACCTCTGCTGGTTCCGTAATTGTCTCCTTTCCTAGCTCTTTTCGCTTTTTTGTCCTTTCCCACAGCTGCTGTCATTTTGTTGGTGTTATGTCTCTGTGTTTGGGATGTTCAGGGAGGGGTAGTACCTCTGGCATGGGGGAGCTTGTCGTGCCCTTCTCGGGGCAGCTCGCCAGCTTTTGGTCCCCACCTGACACCCAGCTCTCACTTGTGGCTCCAAGTAGCTGTTAGCATGCGACAGCAGCCACACCCCGGGCAACGGCTTCGACAGGCCGGCTAAACCAAGTGAGGGTAGCCGTCGGGTCATTGACCCCAGGTAAAGTCAACTAGGGCTTGCCTACCTAAGCATGGGAAGACTGGCTCTGGCGGACCGCGCGGATGAAACCACTAGATTGGTTCAACGAGCAGAAAGGCAGTTCCAGCAAGGTGTTATGGAGCGCTAAGGGCATGATGAGGCACTAAGGACATCCTGGTCATCCACTGCATCCGCAAGAGACTGAACTAGAAAGGGCTGAGGGGAGAGCGAAAAGAATCATCAGAGTTTGTGGAGTAAATCAGTCGTTGTCAAGAAGTCAATGAGAGAGTCAGGATTAAAGGAGGGTCCATCAGCAAGAAGGGAAGGTAAAGAGAGAGTAGTTAGGTAAGACACATATGCAACAGTTAGGTATCTTTATTATGAAACGTTTCGCCTACACAGTAGGCTTCTTCAGTCGAGTACAGAAAAGTTGATAGAAGCAGAAGATACTTGAAGACGATGTAATCAGTCCATCACCCTTAAAGTTTTGAGGTGGTCAGTCCCTCAGTCTGGCGAAGAGCATTGTTCCATAGTATGAAACAATATGGAGATGAAGTGACAGGATGGAGCCTTATATATTGCCAAGAGGTGAGACGTAGGTCACTAGAAGAGGTAAGAACTCAGATGTTGAGAGGTCAGGTCCCTCTCAAATCCAGCCGCTCTCACTAGTGGAAGTTGTCGAAGTTGATTGCAGGTCTGTACCAAGATACCCTGTTCAGCCTGATGTTCTCGGCCATGCTTACAGATGCATTCAGGGACACAGACGCAGGAATCGGCATCAGGTGCCATACAGATGGGTCTGTCTTCAACCTCAGGAGGCTTCAAGCAAAAACCAAGGCTGCAACTGACACCATCAATGACCTGCTATTTGCTGATGACTGCGCCCTCAACGCTGCTTCCGAAGCCGCCATGCAGCACAGTGTTGACAAGTTCTCTGATGCCTGCAACAACTTCGGGCTGACAATCGGTACAACGAAGACTAAAGTGATGCACCAGCCTGCTCCGGGAAAGACGTATGTTGAGCCAAACATCACTATCAACGGGCAGCGACTGAACGCAATAGACAAATTCACCTACCTCGGCAGTACCCTTTCCAGAAACGTTGTCATCGATGATGAGGTGAATGCCAGACTTGCCAAAGCCAGTGCCACCTTCGGCAGGCTCCATAAGAATGTATGGAACCGAAGAGGCATCACCACAAGCACCAAGATCATGGTGCACAGAGCCATAGTCCTCACCACATTTCTCTATGGCTGCGAAACCTGGACTGTCTACAAACGTCACGCCAGAAAGTTGAACCACTTTCACACCACACGGCTCAGAAAAATTCTTGGCATCAAATGGTAAGATAAGATCCCAGACACAGAAGTGCTGACTACAGCTGGCTTGCCTAGCATCTACACCATCCTAATGCAGACACAGCTTCGCTGGACAGGTCACGTTGCTCGCATGCCAGACCACCGGCTGCCAAAGAAACTCTTGTTTGGCGAAGTGCAGCATGGAAAACGCTCTCAAGGAGGCCAAAAGAAGCGCTATAAGGACACCCTTAAGACTGCTCTGAAAGCTTTCAACATCAACCACACCATGTGGGAGCTGATAGCTCAGGACAGGAGTGACTGGCGAGCAGTTGTCCAGAAAGGGGCAACATCCTGCGAGGCAAGCAGAATCTCACTAGCTGAACAGCGCAGGCAGGCGAGGAAGACCAGAGCCATCAGACCCCTCGATGCCGCCACCCTTCCCTGTCCACACTGCCAGAGAACGTTTCGTGCGTGGATTGGCCTGACAAGTCATCTGCGTACCCACCAACTTCGACCCCAGGATGACAACATGATGTCTCTGTCTAGGAACACCCTCTTGTACTCTTCCGAGTACTTCAACTGTGTTTTCTCTTGGAGGAACCTGTTCTGCACTGTTTCTGTCCTGAGAATCGGCTTGATCAGTCGTTTTCTCCCCTTCAAGTACCCCCCTATTCTCTGAAAATTTACAATCTCGTACATGTCTTCTTCACCTATTTCTGTGATGTTCTCAATCTCATTTCTTTCTGCCTGCCGTCTTTCAGTGTGTGTCCTTTCCTCTCTCTCCTGAAGTCCATGGATAAACACTGATTTTGCCCTTTCCTCCTCCCATTGCCTCTCCCTCTGTGACTCTGGTTCCTGTCTGTACATGGTCATTTTCTTCATTGTTTTCTCCAGTGGCTCTTGGTAGCATGGCTGTGCCTCTGCATTTGACCTATCACCTTCTCCATCTGCACCCATCTGCTCTCCCCTTTCACTCCTTGGCCCTTCTTGGCAGGCTGATATGACCTTAGCACAATTCATATCTCCTGTGTGTGTGTGTTTGTGTGTGTCGGGGGGGGAGTGCGAGCATGCCAGTGTTTATGCTTGTGTGTGTTTTTTTAAGCAAATATTTTTCAGCTAGGAACATTTACTAAAACCTTTCCAATTCGTGTCTTTTTCATCAGCTTGAGAGTGAGACTGGTAGTGCATCCAGCAGCATCATGGCTGAACAAGTCTTGACTAGAGTGACCACCAAGGAGCAGCTTCTGGCCCTCGCTAATGTCCTCGCAGGGGATTTTCCTCTCTCTGTCACTGTGAGTTACCTTTACTGATCTTTCAAACTTTGGTGCTGGAATGACAAATTTATTGAAACTAGAAATAATTCCAAATGAATATAAACACTAAAATTTTCAGGTCCTTATTTTAATCTCTGTTTTACTAACAAAACGTGATTTTTGTTATACCATGTAAAAATGCATTTTTAAAAAAAGAAGGAATGAGAACAGACAGACAACGATCTTCATCAGATATCGAATAATACCAGACCAGGTAAGTGTGTATAGGTTATACTGTACTCTTGTATGGTCAAGGACCATCATCGTAATCTTCCAGTTGATCGTTTATTCTGGAACAAGATATGGTCAGGGTATGGTAGATGATATCCTGGAAATGTTTAAAGCCCAGTGATTCCTGCTCATTTACAGAATAATTTCGTTCAGCCTTAGTTAAGACTCGACTAGCAAATGTAACAAGGTTATACTTGCTATCAGTCTTTTGTACTGGTACAACACCTATACTGATGGTGCTAGTGTGTCTTTTTTACAAGTAAAAATTTGTTTTTTCAATCAGAAAACTTTAATACATGAGCAGAAGTTAGCTTATCTCTTAATGTGTTGAATGTTCTTTCTAGACCGAAGATCCAAGTGGAAGCAACATCTTTCTTAAGTAATTCACTTAAAGGAGTTGCAAAGAAAACTATAGAAACCTGTTAATCCCACAAATGATCTTGTGGCATCAACAGTTTTTAAAGAAGGTATTACAACCCAGGAATCCAAAGGCCTGTTATCCTGGGTGTAAAGGAAGCAAAATAAACACAGCAGGAAAACTTTTGACTTATATTATCCTTCACCAAGTAAGAACAGAAGTGACGTGTTCTTAGTTCAGTGGTGACGTGTACTTAGCTCTGTGAAGACCTGTTTGTGTGCTCTCTGTGAATCTGAACCAGGATGCCCTCTCTTGAGCAGCTTTACCAGCAGCTGAGAGAAGATCTCAGAGTTGCTAAGCTGGAGATACGGCGATTAACGGAGGAGAACAAGAGGATTCGTAGTAATCCTCCTGTTGTGAGTCCCCAGGTTAAGAGGGGAGCTTGGTCAGTGGCCGGGCAACATGGAACCAAGCTGAGGATCAAGAACACGGTTGGAGAGGCAGAAACAACGAGAAACCAGAAGACTACTGTGGAAACTTCCAACCCATTCTCCGTGCTACCTGACGAATGTGAGTGTTCTACTCGGAATGCCACAACAAGCACCAAGGAAGCACTGGCAGACGTGAGTGAGACATCCCTAGAAACCCCAACGAAGACCATCGAGAACGTCTTGACGAATTCCACAAGTGGTGTAATGCTACATGACGAATGTGAGTCGACTTCTGGGAGCGTCACGACGGACGACGCCAAGGAAGGTAAAAACATTGTTGTTGTTGGGGATAGCCAGATTAGGTACATGGATAGGGCATTCTGCTTGAAGGATAGGAGTAGGAGGCAGAGAGTGTGTTTTCCTGGGGCTGGGATGAAGGATATTGTTACCCGTCTGGATGACATCATGGGAGGTAATGGGAGCAATCCTATTATCTGTCTCAGTGCTGGAGGCAAGGATGTTGGCAGACGTAGGAGTGAGGACCTGATTAGCAGGTATAGGTCAGCAATAGAGATAATAAGGAGGAAGGGTGGGAAACCTGTCATATGTGGCATTTTGCCAAGGAGAGGAGTTGGAAATGAATGGTTGTCCAGAGCAATTGGTGTCAATTGCTGGCTGGACAAATACTGTAAGGAAAATGCGGTAACATTCATTGACAACTGGGACCTCTTCTATGGCAGAAATGACATGTATGCCAGGGATGGGGTTCACTTATCTAGGTGTGGGGTGGGAGCACTGGCCAATGCAGTGGAGGGAGCAGTTAGGTCTTTAAACTAGGAATAGTTAGTGGTATGGGTTTTGGTGGGAAAACTGTGAAGTCGCAGGGTAGTAATATGAGTACTAGGAGAACTAGTAATAGGCAAAATGAGGTGGATATTGGAAAGCCAGTGGCACTAATTGACAAAGACAGTAATAGGTTTAGTGGAATAACAGAAAGGAGCAGGAAGGGTAAAGAGAGAGGAGGGTCTTTAAATATTTATTACACAAATAGTCGCAGTGCTAGGAATAAGATGGACGAGTTGAGACTAGTTGCTAGTGCAGGTAACATTGATGTATTTGCCATTACTGAGACGTGGTTTAATTCAAAAAGTCGGGACATGCCTGCAGAATGTCACATTCAGGGTTTTAAATTGTTCCAAGTAGATAGAAGTGTCGGGAAGGGGGGTGGGGTGGCATTGTATGTCCGAGATCGCTTGAACTGTTGCATAAAAACGGGTATTAAGTCTGAAGTAGCACATACAGAGTCTGTTTGGATAGAATTTTCAGAGGGGCACGAAAAATTAATTTTAGGTGTGATATACCGTCCCTCAAATTTAGATAGGGACCAGGGGAGACTACTATGGGAGGAAATTGTTAGGGTCACAAGGCACGATAATGTAGTAATTCTAGGAGACTTTAACTTTAGTCATATTGATTGGAATTTCTTGACTGGGAATTTAGAATCATACGATTTCTTAGAAGTAGTTCAGGATTGTTTTTTGAAGCAGTTTGTGACAGAGCCTACAAGTGGTAATAACCTGCTAGACTTAGTTCTGGCAAACAATGAATCCCTTGTTAATAATTTAGAAGTTTCAGAGAAACTGGGTGCTAGCGACCACAAATCAATTACATTTAGCATTGAATGGAAGTATGATAGTAGGGATAACTCAGTAACAGTCCCAGATTTTCGCTTAGCAGATTACGATGGGCTTAGAGAACACTTATCATCTGTTGACTGGGGTAACGAAGAGAGCTATCAATATGACAGTTTTCTGAACACTATACAAGCTGCTCAAAGAACGTTTATCCCTTATAAAGAAATTAGATCAAATAGAAATGACCCAAAATGGATGAATAATTGGCTGAAATATCTACTAGGGCATAAGAAAGGAATTTATAGGCGTATCAAAAGAGGCGAGGGTCATCTTATAAATCAGTATATTGACATTAAGAGGGACATTAAAAAGGGGATAAGAAAAGCTAAAAGGGACTATGAAATTAAAGTTGCTAGGGATTCTAAAACTAACCCAAAAAGTTTTTTCCAGGTATATAGAACAAAAGTCAGAGATAAGGTAGGTCCCCTTAAAAATAACTATGGGCATCTTACTGACAAAGAGAATGAAATGTGCTCGATTTTAAATAATTATTTTCTCTCGGTTTTTACACAGGAAGACACTAATAATATTCCAGTAATTAATTTTTACAGTGGGCCAGAAGAAGATAAATTATGTAACATTACAGTCACTAGTGAAATGGTTGTGAAGCAGATAGACCGACTGAAGCAAAATAAGTCACCGGGTACTGATGAGGTTTTTTCAAGGGTTCTTAAGGAATGCAAAATGGAAGTCTGTGAACCATTAACTAATATTTTTAATTTATCTCTTCAAACAGGTGTAGTGTCTCATATGTGGAAGATGGCTAATGTAATTCCTATTTTTAAAACAGGGGACAAGTCGTTACCGTCAAATTACCACCCAATAAGCCTGACCTCAATTGTAGGCAAATTACTAGAGTCAATTATAGCTGAGATTATAAGAAGCCATCTCGATAAGCATAGCTTGATTAATGATACTCAGCATGGATTCACAAGAGGCCGGTCTTGTCTAACTAATTTATTAACTTTCTTCAGTAAAGCTTTTGAGGCTGTTGACCACGATAAAGAATTTGATATTATTTACTTAGATTTTAGTAAGGCTTTTGATAGAGTTCCGCACCAAAGACTGTTGAAGAAAGTAGCAGCTCATGGGATTGGGGGAAGAGTGCTCTCGTGGATCGAATCATGGCTCACAGACAGGAAGCAGAGAGTGTCCATAAATGGGGTTAAATCCGAGTGGGGATCTGTAACAAGTGGCGTTCCACAGGGATCAGTCTTGGGCCCGTTGTTGTTTATAATATATATCAATGATCTTGATGTGGGTGTTACTAGTGATATGAGCAAATTCGCCGATGACACAAAGATAGGTAGGATAATTGATTCAAACGTAGATGTTAGGGAACTTCAGGAGGATTAGACAAACTCTACTCTTGGTCAGAAAAGTGGCAGATGCAGTTCAGTGTAGATAAATGCAAGGTTCTGAAGCTCGGGAGTGTCCATAACCCTAGCACTTATAAGTTAAATAATGTAGAACTTAGCCATACAGATTGCGAAAAGGACTTGGGGGTTATGGTGAGCAGCAACATTAAACCAAGACAGCAATGCCTAAGCGTACGTAATAAGGCAAATAGATTACTGGGATTTATATCAAGAAGTGTAAGCAACAGAAGTCCAGAGGTCATACTGCAGCTTTATACATCATTAGTAAGGCCTCACCTAGATTATGCAGCTCAATTCTGGTCTCCATATTACAGAATGGACATAAATTCGTTAGAAAACATTCAGCGTAGGATGACTAAATTAATACATAGCATTAGAAATCTTCCTTATGAAGAAAGATTGAAGACTCTTAAGTTACATTCACTTGTTAGACGAAAAATGAGGGGAGACCTGATCGAAGTGTATAAGTGGAAGACAGCTATAAATAAAGGGGATATTAACAAGGTCTTGAGGATATCTCTCCAAGAGAGAACCCGCAGTAATGGATTTAAATTAGATAAGTTTAGATTTAGAAAGGACATAGGAAAGTATTGGTTTGGAAATAGGGTAGTTGATGAGTGGAACAGTCTACCTAGTTGGGTTATTGAGGCTGGGACTTTGCGTAGTTTCAAATTTAGGTTGGATAAGTAGAAGAGTGGGAGGGGTTGGATTTGAGTGGGACTTGCACGTCAGAGCTTATTTTTTGCGAGGCATTGAAAATTGGGTTGGTTAAATGTTTGTTAGTGGGATGAATTGTAAAGGACCTCCCTAGTATGGGCCAACAGGCCTGCTGCAGTGTTCCTCCTTTCTTATGTTCTTATGTACACTATATACACTATGTACAACAATAGGTATTAGTGCACTCCACGGTAAGCAAGGCAGAATAGAAGCCACTAGAGAGCAGATCGTGCTTCAACCAGCTCTAGAATAGGAATGACAAGGGCAGACAGGAGAGTGGTACCCACATAACCTGTGCTCGCTTCGCTACGGTCAATCTTATGGAACAGTGCGTAGCTTGCTGTCTGGCATTGCATTAGCTTTGCCAAAGCTTTACAAACTTCGTGTGTCAATTGCTTTGCTATGTCAGCCTTGCTATTGTATGATCGTTCAACAGCCCGCTACTAGCTTGTTCAGTGAGAAGATTTTGTAGTCAGCTTTGCTATTGCTTATCCACCTGATAAGCGTATGCGCATTCTGCAATCGTACTGTGCATAGCTAAGCGTGTTCTGCAAATAACGTGTTATGTTGGGGTATTCTGCAATCGTACTGTGCATAGCTAAGCGTGTTCTGCAAATAACGTGTTATGTTGGGGTATTCTGCAATCGTACTGTGCATAGCAAATAAATGGTATGTTGGGGTATGCCACCTAGACGAGTCAGACGTCTGGTGTCGGCATATACTTTGTTTACCCTACCTAAATTGTCCCTACAGCGTTGTTGGCAAATTGCAAGTTCCATTGGCATTAATTACAAACGCACTCTCACAGCTGCACAACTGCGTTCACCGATCACTGACAAACTTCGAGAAGAAGAGATGGCACATCAGACTCCTCCCTCTACGGGAGCCAGGAATAAAACTCCTATGTTCTTGCAGGAGGAAGATGATATATCAACGGAGCAAAACAGTCAGTCTAGTGCAGCAGGGTTGTCTCAAGGTGAATCAGCGGCGTTCGCACTTGAGCTAGCAAAAATCAATCTTGAGCAGACTAGGGAACAGAGAGCATTTGCAAAATAAGAATTTGATACGGAAAAAGAAAGAAGGCAGTTTTCGCATCTTGTAAATGACTTTAGTTTACAGAAAGCAGTACAGCTTGTTACCCGCTTCAATGAGGCAGAACCAGAACAATTTTTCGAAACTTTCGAAAATCAGGCTCGAGCCTTGAGGTGGACGGAACAGCATTGGGCATCGTTGGTTCACACAGCATTGTTTGGTAAGGCAAAGGATTTTACGTCAGTGTTAAATGACACTGAATTTTCCAATTATAAAGTAGTGAAGACCACAGTTTTGGGAGCATATACATGTATCCCAGCTAAGTACAGAAAGTTGTTTAAATTAAGTAGGCGAGAGCTTGGTCAGTCCTTAGTTGATTTTGTGTGACAGCAGACCAAAGCTTTTACCAGCTGGTATAAAGCAAGTGGTGTTGCTACCTTCGATGATCTTGTGCAGCTTATTCTGGTTGACAACCTGCTGGAGTCTGTGGGACCAGAGGTTCGAGTCTTTCTGCAGGATCGTGACTTAACCACTGCATTGGAGGCAGCCAGGTTGGCTGATATATTTGAAACTAACCGCTCCTTGTCCGAGCGGTCCCGTCTCTCTTTTCAACAGCCTGGCATGAGCAGAGATCGTCAACCTTGGAGAATGAAGTGCCAGCCGGAGGGAGAACGTCTACGTCAGCCAACTAAGTCACCTGGTGAGCCACGCTTCTCAACTTATGGTCCACCTGGTGAGAGACAAACTACTCAACATGATGCAACTCGACAACAGTATCCGGAGAGACACCAGCCAGAGCGACACCTGGAGTTTACCTGGAGAGAGTTTCGGGGGTCAACGCCCCCGCGGCCCGGTCTGTGACCAGGCCTCCTGGTGGATCAGCGCCTGATCAACCAGGTTGTTGCTGATGGCTGCACGCAAACCAACGTACGAGCCACAGCCCGGCTGATCAGGAACTGACTTTAGGTGCTTGTCCAGTGCCAGCTTGAAGACTGCCAGGGGTCTGTTGGTAATCCCCCTTATGTGTGCTGGGAGGCAGTTGAACAGTCTCGGGCCCCTGACACTTATTGTATGGTCTCTTAACGTGCTAGTGACACCCCTGCTTTTCATTGGGGGGATGGCGCATCGTCTGCCAAGTCTTCTGCCTTCGTAGTGAATGATTTTCGTGTGCAAGTTCGGTACTAGTCCCTCTACGATTTTCCAGGTGTATATAATCATGTATTTCTCCCGCCTGCATTCCAGGGAATACAGGTTCAGGAACCTCAAGCACTCCCAGTAATTGAGGTGTTTTATCTCCGTTATGCGCGCCGTGAAAGTTCTCTGTACATTTTCTAGGTCGGCAATTTCACCTGCCTTGAAAAGTGCTGTTAGAGTGCAGCAATATTCCAGCCTAGATAGAACAAGTGACCTGAAGAGTGTCATCATGGGCTTGGCCTCCCTAGTTTTGAAGGTTCTCATTATCCATCCTGTCATTTTTCTAGCAGATGCGATTGATACAATGTTATGGTCCTTGAAGGTGAGATCCTCCGACATAATCACTCCCAGGTCTTTGACGTTGGTGTTTCGCTCTATTTTGTGGCCAGAATTTGTTTTGTACTCTGATGAAGATTTAATTTCCTCATGTTTACCATATCTGAGTAATTGAAATTTCTCATCGTTGAACTTCATATTGTTTTCTGCAGCCCACTGAAAGATTTGGTTGATGTCCGCCTGGAGCCTTGCAGTGTCTGCAATGGAAGACACTGTCATGCAGATTCGGGTGTCATCTGCAAAGGAAGACACGGTGCTGTGGCTGACATCCTTATCTATGTCGGATATGAGGATGAGGAACAAGATGGGAGCTAGTACTGTGCCTTGTGGAACAGAGCTTTTCACCGTAGCTGCCTCGGACTTTACTCTGTTGACGACTACTCTCTGTGTTCTGTTAGTGAGGAAATTATAGATCCATCGACCGACTTTTCCTGTTATTCCTTTAGCACGCATTTTGTGCGCTATTACGCCATGGTCACACTTGTCGAAGGCTTTTGCAAAGTCTGTATATATTACATCTGCATTCTTTTTGTCTTCTAGTGCATTTAGGACCTTGTCGTAGTGATCCAATAGTTGAGACAGACAGGAGCGACCTGTTCTAAACCCATGTTGCCCTGGGTTGTGTAACTGATGGGTTTCTAGATGGGTGGTGATCTTGCTTCTTAGGACCCTTTCAAAGATTTTTATGATATGGGATGTTAGTGCTATTGGTCTGTAGTTCTTTGCTGTTGCTTTACTGCCCCCTTTGTGGAGTGGGGCTATGTCTGTTGTTTTTAGTAACTGAGGGACGACCCCCGTGTCCATGCTCCCTCTCCATAGGATGGAAAAGGCTCGTGATAGGGGCTTCTTGCAGTTCTTGATGAACACAGAGTTCCATGAGTCTGGCCCTGGGGCAGAGTGCATGGGCATGTCATTTATCGCCTGTTCGAAGTTATTTGGCGTCAGGATAACATCGGATAGGCTTGTCAGCAGGGAGTAAAGGGCAAACCTGTTGTCTGCTACATGTGCAATAAAGTAGGTCAAATCCGTCCCAACTGCCCCCACAAACCCCAACCAATTGGGAAAATCTCTAATATCCCTAGTAACATGTCCCTGAAAGAAGTAGAAAAAGGGATGGTCCCTTATTACTGTAAGAGTCTTATTTCCCTTCAGGAAAACTCCGAAACAACTGAAGTCAAAACCTTTAGAGATACTGGAGCATATTTCTCACTTATAAGAGAGAATATTACCCCTTTCAATGAATTCCTCCTTAAATTCCTCTGTTTTGTTGGAAGCATTTGTAGGAGCTATATATTCTGTCCCTTTGCATAAAATTTATGTACAGTGCAAATATTACACTGGGTACTTGACTGTGGGTGTATCCAAAGGATTCCCCATGAAAGATGCCATGTTATTACTGGGTAATAACATTACCACTACTAGTGTATGTCCTGAACCCATAATTAATTCTTCTCTTGTGTTGGCCATAACTCGAGCAACATCCAAAGGGTTGTCTGGCGAGAATGTTGACCTATTGTTGGACGGCTCCGATCTTGGAATAGCCACATTGTTTTATGAGGAAAACTGGCCAGAGCCTCGTAGATCAAGTGAATAGACCCAGATCAAGCCTTCCTATTCCCAGGTTGCAGGATTGCCAGATATCTGTTTCCATGCTCGAGAGACTGTCCTTCCGGGAAGAACAACGAAAGGACCCTTCTTTAAATTTCGCTTTTCAGGCAGCCATGGGTAAATCCTCTTTGGATCATCCTGTCAGGTATAAACTTAAAAACGACTATTTGATCTGCTCTGAGACTGGTAAGGAGATAGAGGGCCGGCAATTGTCACACAAGTTAGTAGTTTCAACAAAGTTTAGACCTCAAATATTGAATATTGCTCATAATACTTCATTAGGAGGTCACTTAGGAATTACTAAAATATTATATAGAATCACAAGAATTTTATTGGCCAAAATTAAAGCAGGATGTGAAGAATCTTATCCTGTGTTGCCGAGAATGTCAGCAAGTAGGAAAACCTGGACATC
Source organism: Cherax quadricarinatus (assembly GCF_038502225.1). Taxonomy (NCBI): domain Eukaryota; kingdom Metazoa; phylum Arthropoda; class Malacostraca; order Decapoda; family Parastacidae; genus Cherax; species Cherax quadricarinatus. The sequence continues at coordinate 21,578,012 of NC_091369.1, read as the reverse complement.
CCATTAAACCTGCACCTCTCCAACCTATATCTGCTGATGGAGAACCTTTTGCAGATTTAATTATAGATTGTGTAGATCCACTGCCTAGGTCAAAGTCTGGAAATCAGTATTTATTTACCATTATGGATAGAGTAACTAGATACCCTGAAGCAATTCCCATGCGCAGTATTAATACTAAAGCTGTTCTCGAAGCTTTGAAAAGATTTATTTCTTGTTTTGGCATTCCTAAAACTATTCAAAATGATCAAGGTACTAACTTCACTGCCAAAGCATTTAGGGAAGCATTAACTAGGTTAGGGATAATCCACAACTTATCCACTGCCTATCATCCTCAGTCCCAAGGCGCCATGGAAAGATTCCATCAGACGTTAAAAACCATGATGAGAACTTTTTTGCAGGCATTTTCATACAGACTGGGATGTATCACTACCTTTGTTGCTGTTCTCAGTACGAGAGACGGTGCAAGAGTCTACCGGGTTTAGTCCGTTTGAGCTGATCTTTGGGCACAATGTACGAGGTCCTCTTCGGGTGCTCAAAGAAGGATGGATGGGAGAAGACGTTAGCTCGACACTCTACAACCCGTCTTCAAGGTTGCAGGTGGCACGTCAGTTAGCCAAGGTTAACCTAAAGGCAGCTCAAAATAAGATGAAATAGAGGTATGACAGAAGTGCACAATTCCGCTCCTTCCATCCAGGAGACAAGGTGTTGGTGCAGCAACCTATACCTGGCCACACCTTGAAAGCTAGATTTAACGGGACCTATGCAAATTGTAAGTAAATTATCTGATGTAAATTATGTGGTAGCTCACCTTGATAAGACCTCAAACTAAAACTTACCACAATCAATTAAAATCTTTTCATACACCAGATAAAGTCCCAGTAATGACTCTGTCCTCTACCTCTGAGGACGACTCTCACTCTTTGCACTCTATTTCTGAAATTAATGTCAAACTTCCAAACTCTGTCCTCCTCAAGAACCCTAGCCCTTTAATGGTGGAGCTATCTGAAACTTAAGCAACAAGTTCAACTGCGCTTATAGAGTCATACCCAGATATTTTTTCGGATGTGCCGAAAAAATGTACGTTAGGTTATCATGATGTAGATGTGGGAAACTCTAAACCTATTAAACTCTCCCCCTACAGAGCTAATCCTGAAAAGCAGAGACTACTTCAGCAGGAAGTAGAATTTCTGTTAGAGCATGGGTTAGTGGAGGAGTCATCTAGTCCATGGGCTTCACCGTGCATCCTTGTTAAAAAAGCTGATTATCAAAATGGTATACAATACCGACAGGTTGGTAGGTAAGACACATAGGCAACAGTTAGGCAACTTTATTCCGAAACGCATCGCCTACACAGTAGGCTTCTTAAGTCGAATACAGAAAGTATGCAGTAACAGTAGAGATGTGAAGACGATGTAATCAGTCCATCACCCTTAAAGTCGTAGATTTGAGGTTGTCAGTCCCTCAGCCTGGAGAAGTTCAGTTCCATAGTTCCAGACTATGGAACAACTCCTGGGTTGTAATACTCTTTTTCTTAAAATATGTGTTTCCTATAATTTAATCGCTTTGGGATAATGGAAGCCCTTTATACAAAGGGCTTCCATTATCATTTACACCTGGCACCCCAAACTTATCTACCACACCCTCTCTAAATGTTTCTCCTACTTTAGCATTTAAATCCTCTACCACAATTACTCTCACACTTGGCTCAAAAGTTCCTATACATTCGCTTACCGTCTCCCAAAAACTCTCTCTCTTCTACATTCCTCTCTTCTCCAGGTGCATTCACGCTTATCCGACCCTTATTTTAATCAACATAATCCTTGAATTTATACATTAATATTGCCTCCTCTCCTTCCATAACTGATCTTTCAACATCATTGCTAACCCTTCCTTAGATCAGAGACTCCTGCCTTAATCCCATTTATTTCTCCTCACTGAAACTCGCCTACCCCCTGTGGGGTAGGCGAGTTGCCTAGGGCCAGGACATCCAACTTTTCATTCATAATATCAGCAAACATCTCTTTCTTATCATCCGCACTACATTCACGCACATTCAAGCATCCCAGTTTTATGAAGTTTTTCTTGTAATCGTTTTTTTTAGTAATGTTTACATGAAAAGGGATTACTAGCCTATTGTTTCCGGCATTTTAGTCGCTTCACACGACACGCATGGCTTAAGGAGGAAAGATTCTTTTCCACTTCCCCATGGACAATAGAGGAAATAAAGAAGAACAAGAGCTATTAAGAAAAAGAAGAATAACCTAGATGTGTGTATATATGCATGTGCATGTCTGTATAGTGTGACCAATGTGTAAGTAGAGGTAGCAAGATATACCTGTTATCCAGCGTGTTTATGAGACAAAAAAATACACCACTCATCCTACCATCATGTAAAACAGTTATAAGTTTCTGTTTCACACTCACTTGGCATTACCGTAGTATCTCCTTGGTGGTTGCTGTCTGCCAACCAACTACCTCTAGAAATTAACTGGGGACTCTCATCCTCAGAGAAGACAATAAACGTACCTCAGGGAAATCTCAAGTTCTCCCTAGAACTGTTTGAATATTTTCTTTTCCTACCAACTCCTATATTTAATATTCTAAATGAACTTTATTAATAGACAGAATACATTGACAGAAAACACAAACATGAAGATATATCTTAGTACAATATATCAAAAATTATGAATTTCCTTCAGCTCCTCCGACGTCGGACGTGAGCCCAGTATGCAGCATGCATTTTCCCTCTGGATGACCATGCTCTGGCGCTGGAACATGAAAGCGGCTGCCCTTGGGTCTCTGGTGGTGTCGATGAGTCTGGAACCCAGTTCTTTAAGGAAACGTGTGGCATTTTTTCCCCATGATCCCAAGGTCTCTGATCCCACTGGGACAAATTGATGCTGTTGGCTTATGTCCCTGTACTTGCCTAACTTGTAGTCCTCCCTGTGATCAGCAGCTCCTCCCTCTTGCCTGACACTGCGATGGATGTAGGTGTCAGCCAGCCTCGACACACAGGTATAGTCCCATGCTAAGAGCTCGCCATTCTTCCAAGGATGGATGGTGATCATATCGAGGTGGTTTGCTGGGTTGTGGGTATTGTTGGCTGCTACCGATTGGGGCTCTTTCTCTCTGCTGGGCATCGAGCTGTAGCAAAAGTTTTCTTTATGATGTCGTTGGCTTCATTGTGTCTTGCATGCCAGCTCTTGGTTTTGGAACAGTTAAGACCATGTAGACCATATTGGCTGGCTTGCGCATCGCCGCAAATACACGTATATTCCGTGTGAATTGGGGCAGCAAGGCGTAGAGCCACTACAAAGTCTAAGGGTCGAGGCGTGTTCCCATTGTCGAAATGGGAACTGTTTGGTGGACATCCCCGGAGTAATGTGCACTCATAGCTAGGAGACGGGCAGTCTCCCTGTCTGATGTTACAGCCTTAAGCATGCTGGCAAGCACATTTTCAGAGATGAGGCCCTCCTAACTTTACAGTTTGAAGGCCAGTGTTGCACTAGGTTTTGGTGCTGGAGCAGCGAGAGTTTCTCATTCAGTAATGGCACTGGTGTAGTTAAGTTCCTGTATTTCTGCTGAGTCACTGAGGTTGTCCGGAAGAATTAGTTTAAGTAACTCATTTGATGCTATGAAAGAGGATAGGAAAGCTGGTAGGGCAATCTGGGAGGATTTGCATACTCCCAGCCCCCAAAATCTGACTGGAAGTGAGCCTTGTAACCATTCTCCATCTTCGAGGGAAACATTCAATACACTCTCTAGCATGGTCTTAAGGAGGTAGTCATATTCCTTGAGTTTCAGACTGCTGAAAGCTGGGAAGTAACTCAGGAAGTAGGTAAGTTTTGGGAATGACGCACCTGGTGAGTAGGTAGAAGGCATCATGTTTATCAATGTCTTTCATCCTGCCTTCCATCGTCCTGAGGTCTGAGATTTTTTTCTAGGATCAGATCGATGGCATTTTGCCCAAGAGGAGCGCCAAGGAGAGAGCTGTTCGCTGGATCAATGGCTCGTGCTCCTTGTAAAACAGCACTAATATTTTGGATCTTCTGTCGATTAGAAGAAATTATTTCACATTTGATGGGGTTTAAAGATAGGCCCAGGCTCTCTCCCATGTCTTCATTTCTTTCTGATATCCTCTAGGAGAGATTCTGTAGTGCCAGCTAGGGAACCATCATCCAAGAACCAGACACTGAGCTCACTGGACAGCGCTTCTGTGACTTCCTTGATGACCTGACAGAATAGAAAAGGGGCGAGAGTGTCCCCCTGTTGCACACCCTCATACGAGTCAATTTCATGGTCCCCAAACAATAGTTTAGAAGTCACACTATAGGACGATTCTATGAAGAGATAGAGGGAAGGGAAGTGTGTACATATATATATATATATATAATATATATATATATATATATATATATATATATATATATATATATATGAATATTTCCTTTGGTTTATATAAATTAGATCCATTTATAATTAATAAAATTTGGGAAGAATTTAATAATACACTGGACAAATAATAATTTTTAAATTTTCTTGGGTAGAATAGTTTGTGGGTGAGTTGTGCAAAGGACCTATCCAGTTGGGTCGGCGCGCGTCAGGTGTTTAACCGTTGTGGGATCTGATAGTGAGGTGTTGGCCAGACCCCTTATATAGCTTCCTTGGATGCTTTACTTTCATAGTTCCTTGATAATGTGAGTAGTCACGAAAGCGCTTGGAATTTCTCTATTCTTTCAGAGTGGTTGTTTTGCACACACACAATATATATATATATATATATATATATATATATATATATATATATATATATATATATATATATATATATATATATATATACAGTGGTGAGCACACTAATTAGCAAAACTAACTTTCTTTTAAGTTGATTAGCATTTCTGCTTACTTTGGAAACTGTTAGCGGACCAATAAGCTTGTGTTAAATAAAGTTCCACTAACTTTGAGTCCGCTAAAAAAAATCCTACGTTTTTGGAAGTCGGAAAGCAATATCTTCTCAACGGCGCACATGTTTGTTCCTGTCTGTTGTGGGCGTTTCTCCAACAGTCAGAAACGCTATTGGCTGACTACGTGTAAACGTGACTTGTCAACGCAGTAGCATCTGAGTAGTATTGTCATAGTCTTCCATACCCCTCCCGCTCAATCACACAATACTATCTCAGGAGATATATCTCCTATTTTGAAAGTTCTCATTACGCAAACTGTCATTATCCTGCTGATGTATGCTCAAGGCATATTCCTTTAAGAAAAAGGAGGAGAAGATGTAAAATTGAAAGAGAAAGGTTCTCCCTCTACAGGCAAAGGCAAAGAATAACAGCGGCTAAAAGGCCAATATATCTGCAATACGTAGGGAGTCACTAGTCAGAGAAAGAGCAAACATCGAACTACAGCTAAAGGAATCTTACAGGAGTCAAGAAACGCGGGAAGAACTAAAAGCCATAAATGAAATCGAAAGAAACAAAGTATTTCTTTTCTTATGCCAAATCAAAGTCGAGAACAACATCCAGTATTGGGCACCTACTTAAACAAGATGGGTCCTACACAGATGACAACAAGGAAATGAGTGAGCTATTCAAGTCCCAATATGACTCAGTTTTTAGCGAGCTGCTAACCAGACTGAGAGTCGAAGATCTAAATTATTTTTTTATGAGAGCCACAGAATTTCGTAAGCACAAGCCTCTCTGACATTATCCTGACGCCGAATGACTTCGAAAAGGCGATAAATGACATGCCCATGCACTCTGCCCCATGCCCAGACTCATGGAACTCTGTGTTCATCAAGAATTGCAAGAAGCCCCTGTCACTTGCCCCTAACATCCTATAGAGAGGATGTTAAAAACAACAGACATAGCCCCACTCCACAAAGGGGGCAGTAAAGCAATATCAAAGAACTACAGACCGATAGCACTAACTTCCCATATCATAAAAATCTTTGAAAGAGTTCTAAGAAGGAAGATCACCACCCATCTAGATATCCATTAGTTGCACAACCCAGGGCAGTATGGGTTTAGAGCAGGTCACTCCTGTCTGTCCCAGCTACCGGACACTATGGCAAGGTCCAAGATGCACTACAAGACAAACAGAATGCAGATGTAATATACACATACTTTGCAAAAGCCTTTGACAAGTGTGACCACGGTGTAATAGCACACAAAGTGCGTGATGAAGGAATAACAGGGAAAGTTAGTAGATGGATCTATAATTTCCTGACAAACAGAACATAAAGAGAGGTAGTCAACAGAGCAAAGTCTGAGGCGGCTACGGCGAAAAGCTCTGTTCTGCAAGGCACAGTACTCGCTCCCATCTTGTTTCTCATCCTCATATCTGACATAGACAAGGATATTAGCCACAGTGACCTGTCCTCCTTTGCTGATGACACCCGAATTCGCATGACAGTGTCCTCAATTGACGACACTGCAAGACTCCAGGCTGACATAACCAAATCTTTAAATGGGCCGCAGAAAATAATATGAAATTCAATGATGAGAAATTTCAATTACTCCGATATGGAAAATTTGAGGGAATTAAAATTATATCGGAGTATAAAACAAATTCCAACCGCACAATAGTGAAAAACTAATGTAAAAGACCTGGAAGTGATCATGTCGGAAGATCTCACTTTCAAAGACCATAACACTGTATCAATCACATCTGCTAGAGGATGGATAATGAGAACCTTCAAAACTACGGATGCCATGCCAATGATGACACTCTTCAGGTCACTTGTTCTATCTAGGCTGGAATATTGCTGCACACTAACAGCATCTTTCAAGGCAGGTGAAATTGCTGACCTAGAAAATGTACAGAGAACTTTCACGGCGCGCATAATGGAGATAAAACACCTCAATTATTGGGAGCGCTTGAGGTTCCTAAACCTGTATTCCCTGGAACGCAGGCGGGAGAGATACATGATTATATACACCTGGAAAATCCTAGAGGGACTAGTACCAAACTTGCTCACGAAAATCACTCACTACGAAAGCAAAAGACTTGGCAGACGATGCAACATCCCCCCAATGAAAAGCAGGGGTGTCACTAGCACGTTAAGAGACGACACAATAAGTGTCAGGGGCCCAAGACTGTTCAACTGCCTCCCAGCATGCATAAAGGGGATTACCAATAGACCCCTGGCAGTCTTCAAGCAGATACTGGGCAAGCACTTAGTCAGTACCTGACCAGCCAGGCTGTGGCTCGTTCGTCAGTTTGCGTGCGGCCAACAGTAACAGCCTAGTTGATCATGTCCTTATCCACCATGAGGCCTGGTCAAAGACCGGTCCGCGGGGGCGTTGACCCCTGGAACCTTCTCCTGGTATACTCCAGGAATTTATTTTGTTGTGATCTCTGACATTGTTTTTTCTAATTTTAATCTTGTCTCATATTCTAGTAAGTAAGTTTATTCAGGTATACATAAATACAGTTACATAGATTATCATACATAGCAGCATATGTGTACAGAACCTGGGATAACCTGGGATAACCCAAAAAAGTCAGACACACTGACTTATTTCCATTGTGGTCCTTTTAATACCTTATTTTATGCTACAAAGGAGATAATATCTTATTAAAATACTATGAAGGATATATACAAGGAATAAGGTATTGTCAGCATTCATTAGGTACCTTGTGGCGCTCTTCTTGAACTCCTTCATTCTATAACTGACTTTGACATGTGCAAGCAGTCTGTCTACATTCATTAGGTACCTTGTGGAGCTCTTCTTAAACTCCTTCATTCTATAACTGACTTTGACATGTGCAAGCAGTCTGTCAGCATTCATTAGGTACCTTGTGGAGCTCTTCTTAAACTCCTTCATTCTATAACTGACTTTGACATGTGCAAGCAGTCTGTCAGCATTCATTAGGTACCTTGTGGCGCTCTTCTTGAACTCCTTCATTCTATAACTGACTTTGACATGTGCAAGCAGTCTGTCTACATTCATTAGGTACCTTGTGGAGCTCTTCTTAAACTCCTTCATTCTATAACTGACTTTGACATGTGCAAGCAGTCTGTCTACATTCATTAGGTACCTTGTGGAGCTCTTCTTAAACTCCTTCATTCTATAACTGACTTTGACATGTGCAAGCAGTCTGTCTACATTCATTAGGTACCTTGTGGAGCTCTTCTTAAACTCCTTCATTCTATAACTGACTTTGACATGTGCAAGCAGTCTGTTCCATGTATTTATTGCTGTACAATAAAAGGTGTTTGAAGCCTGGTCACTGACTGTGGCTACTACAAAGTTGTGTTCACTTTCCCTGCTACAATGGTTGTTTCACTTCACAACCTTCACAAAACTGACGACAACATATTCCGGACACTGACTCTAAGCAATTTTATTAACATGATTTAACTTAAGTTGTTTTATTCTGTCTTCATCACTTATCATATCCAATTGTAATTCTTCCAGACCTACATGTTCTCTTGAACCCAGACCTATATGTTCTCTTGAACCCAGACCTACATGTTCTCTTGAACCCAGGCTTACATGTTCTCTTGAACCCAGACCTACATGTTCTCTTGAACCCAGACCTACATGTTCTCTTGAACCCAGACCTACATGTTCTCTTGAACCCAGACCTACATGTTCTCTTGAACCCAGACCTACATGTTCTCTTGAACCCAGACCTACATGTTCTCTTGAACCCAGACCTACATGTTCTCTTGAACCCAGGCTTACATGTTCTCTTGAACCCAGACCTACATGTTCTCTTGAACCCAGGCTTACATGTTCTCTTGAACCCAGACCTACATGTTCTCTTGAACCCAGACCTACATGTTCTCCTGGACCCAGACCTACATGTTCTCTTGAACCCAGACCTACATGTTCTCTTGAACCCAGACCTACATGTTCTCTTGAACCCAGACCTACATGTTCTCTTGAACCCAGACCTACATGTTCTCCTGGACCCAGACCTACATGTTCTCCTGGACCCAGACCTACATGTTCTCTTGAACCCAGGCTTATATGTTCTCTTGAACCCAGACATACATGTTCTCCTGGACCCAGGCTTACATGTCCTCTTGAACCCAGGCTTACATGTTCTCTTGAACCCAGGCTTACATGTTCTCTTGAACCCAGGCTTACATGTTCTCTTGAACCCAGACCTACATGTTCTCTTGAACCCAGGCTTACATGTTCTCTTGAACCCAGGCTTACATGTTCTCTTGAACCCAGGCTTACATGTTCTCTTGAACCCAGACCTACATGTTCTCTTGAACCCAGGCTTACATGTTCTCTTGAACCCAGGCTTACATGTTCTCTTGAACCCAGACCTACATGTTCTCTTGAACCCAGGCTTACATGTTCTCTTGAACCCAGACCTACATGTTCTCTTGAACCCAGACCTACATGTTCTCTTGAACCCAGGCTTACATGTTCTCTTGAACCCAGACCTACATGTTCTCTTGAACCCAGGCTTACATGTTCTCTTGAACCCAGACCTACATGTTCTCTTGAACCCAGGCTTACATGTTCTCTTGAACCCAGACCTACATGTTCTCTTGAACCCAGACCTACATGTTCTCTTGAACCCAGACCTACATGTTCTCCTGAACCCAGGCTTACATGTTCTCTTGAACCCAGGCTTACATGTTCTCTTGAACCCAGGCTTACATGTTCTCTTGAACCCAGGCTTACATGTTCTCTTGAACCCAGACCTACATGTTCTCTTGAACCCAGACCTACATGTTCTCTTGAACCCAGACCTACATGTTCTCTTGAACCCAGACCTACATGTTCTCTTGAACCCAGACCTACATGTTCTCTTGAACCCAGACCTACATGTTCTCTTGAACCCAGACCTACATGTTCTCTTGAACCCAGACCTACATGTTCTCTTGAACCCAGACCTACATGTTCTCCTGGACCCAGGCTTACATGTTCTCTTGAACCCAGGCTTACATGTTCTCTTGAACCCAGGCTTACATGTTCTCTTGAACCCAGACCTACATGTTCTCTTGAACCCAGGCTTACATGTTCTCTTGAACCCAGATCTACATGTTCTCTTGAACCCAGACCTACATGTTCTCTTGAACCCAGACCTACATGTTCTTCTGGACCCAGGCTTACATGTTCTCTTGAACCCAGACCTACATCTTCTCTTGAACCCAGGCTTACATGTTCTCTTGAATCCAGACCTACATGTTCTCTTGAACCCAGGCTTACATGTTCTCTTCAACCCAGGCTTACATGTTCTCTTGAACCCTGGCTTACATGTTCTCTTGAACCCAGGATTACATGTTCTCTTGAACCCAGACCAACATGTTCTCTTGAACCCAGGCTTACATGTTCTCTTAAACTCCAGGCTTACAGGTTCTCTTGAACCTAGAAGTATATGAGCTCTTGAACCCAGACCTACATATTCTCTTGAACCCAGACCTACATGTTCTCTTGAACCCAGGCTTACATGTTCTCTTGAACCCAGACCAACATGTTCTCTTGAACCCAGGCTTACATGTTCTCTTAAACTCCAGGCTTACAGGTTCTCTTGAACCTAGAAGTATATGTGCTCTTGAACCCAGACCTACATATTCTCTTGAACCCAGACCTACATGTTCTCTTGAACCCAGACCTACATGTTCTCTTGAACCCAGGCTTACATGTTCTCTTGAACCCAGGCTTACATGTTCTCTTAAACTCCAGGCTTACAGGTTCTCTTGAACCTAGAAGTATATGTGCTCTTGAACCCAGACCTACATGTTCTCTTGAACCCAGACCTACATGTAGTCTTGAACCCAGACTTACATTTTCTCTTGAACCCAGGCTTACATGTTTTCTTGAACCCAGGCTTACATGTTCTCTTCAACTCAGACCTACATGCTTTCTTGAACCCAGGCCTACATGCTCTCTTGAACCCAGGCCTACATGCTCTCTTGAACCCAGGCCTACAAGTTCTATTGAACCCAGACCTACATGTTCTCTTGAACCCAGACCTATATGCTTTCTTGAACCCAGGATAACATGTTCTCTTGAACCCAGACCTACATGCTCTCTTGAACCAAGGCCTACATGTTCTTTTGAACCCAGGCCTGCATGTTCTCTTGAACCCAGACTTACATGTTCTCTTGAACCCAGGCCTACATGTTCTCTTGAACCAAGACTTACATGTTCTCTTGAACCCAGACTTACATGTTCTCCTGAACCCAGGCCTACATGTTCTTTTGAACCCAGACTTATATGTTCTCTTGAACCCAGGCCTACATGTTCTCTTGAACCCAGGCCTACATGTTCTCTTGAACCCAGACTTACATGTTCTCTTGAACCCAGGCCTACATGTTCTCTTGAACCCAGACTTACATGTTCTCTTCGACCCAGGGCTACATACTCTCGTGGACCCAGGGCTACATACTCTCGTGGACCCAGGGCTACATACTCTCGTGGACCCAGGGCTACATACTCTCGTGGATCCAGGCCTGCATACTCTCGTGGACCCAGGGCTACATACTCTCGTGGACCCAGGGCTACATACTCTAGTTGACCCAGGGTTACATACTCTCTTGGACCCAGGGCTACATACTCTCGTGGACACAGGGCTACATACTCTCGTGGACCCAGGGCTACATACTCTCGTGGACCCAGGGCTACATGCTCTCGTGGACCCAGGGCTACATACTCTCGTGGACCCAGACCTACATACTCTCGTGGACCCAGGGCTACATACTCTCGTGGACCCAGGGCTACATACTCTCGTGGACTCAGGGCTACATACTCTCGTGAACCCAGGGCTACATATTCTCGTGGACCCAGGGCTACATCCTCTCGTGGACCCACGGCTACATACTCTCGTGAACCCAGACCTACATACTCACGTGGACCCAGGGCTACATACTCTCGTGGACCCAGGCCTACAATCTCTCGTGGACTCAGGGCTACATACTATCGTGGACCCAGGGCAACATACACTCGTGGACTCAGGGCTACATACTCTCGTGGACCCAGGGCTACAAACTCTCGTAGACCAAGGGCTACATACTCTCTTGGACCCAGGGCTACATACTCTCGTTGACCCAGGGCTACATACTCTCGTGGACCCCGGGCTACATACTCTCGTGGACCCAGGGCTACATACTCTCCTGAACCCAGGGCTACATATTCTCGTGGACCCAGGGCTACATACTCTCGTGGACCCACGGCTACATACTCTCGGGAACCCAGGGCTACATACTGTTGTGGACCCAGGGCTACATATTCTGGTGGACCCAGGGCTGCATACTCTCTTGGACCCACGGCTACATACTCTCGTGGACCCAGGCCTACGTACTCTCGTGCACCCAGGGCTACATACTCTCGTGGACCCAGGGCTACATACTCTCGTGGACCCAGAGCTACATACTCTCGTGGACCCAGTGCTACATACTTTCGTGGACCCAGGCCTACATACTCTCGTTGACCCAGGGCTACATACTCTCGTGGACCCAGGGCTACATACTCTTGTGGACTCAGGGCTACATACCCTCTTGGACCCAGGGCTACGTACTCTCGTGGACTCAGGGCTACATACTCTCTTGGACCCAGGGATACATACTCTCGTGGACCCTGGGCTACATACTCTCTTTGACCCAGAGCTAAATACTCTCGTTGACCAAGGGCTACATACTCTCGTGAACCCAGGGCTACATACTCTCGTGGACCCAGGGCTACATACTCTCGTGGACCCTGAGCTACATACTCTCGTGGACCCAGGCCTACATACTCTCGTGGACCCAGGCCTACATACTCTCGTGGACCAAGGCCTACATACTCTCGTGGACCCTGGGCTACATACTATCGTGGACCCAGGGCTACATACTCTCGTGGACCCAGGGCTGCATACTCTCGTGAACCCAGGGCTACATACTCTCGTGGACCCAGGGCTACATACTCTAGTGGACCCAGGGCTACATACTCTCTTGGACCCAGGCCTACATACTCTCGTGGACCCAGGGCTACATACTCTCGTGGACCCAGGGCTACATACTCTCGTGGAACCAGGGCTACATGATCTTGTGGACCCAGGGCTGCATACTCTCGTGGACGCAGGGCTACATACTCTCGTGGAAACAGGGCTACATACTCTCGTGGACACAGGGCTGCATACTCTCGTGGACCCAGGGCTACATACTCTTGTGGACCCTGGGCTACATACTCTCGTGGACCCAGGGCTACATACTCTCGTGGACCCAGGGCTACATACTCTCGTGGACCTAGGGCTGCATACTCTCGTAGACCCAGGGCTACATACTCTCGTGGACCCAGGGCTACATACTCTCGTGGACCCAGACCTACATACTCTCATGGACCCAGGGCTACATACTCTCGTGGACCCAGGTCTACAATCTCTCGTGGACCCAGGGCTACATACTATCGTGGACCCAGGGCAACATACTCTCGTGGACCCAGGGCAACATACTCTCGTTGACCCAGGGCTACAAACTCTCGTAGACCCAGGGCTACATACTCTCTTTGACCTAGGGCTACATACTCTCGTGGACCCAGGGCTACATACACTCGTGGACCCAGGGCTACATACACTCGTGGACTCAGGGCTACATACTCTCGTGAACCCAGGGCTACATATTCTCGTGGACCCAGGGCTACATACTCTCGTGGACCCACGGCTACATACTCTCGTGAACCCACGGCTACATACCCTCGTGGACCCAGGGCTACATATTCTGGTGGACCCAGGGCTGCATACTCTCTTGGACCAACGGCTACATACTCTCGTGGACCCAGGGCTACATACTCTCGTGGACCCAGGGCTACATACTCTCGTGGACCCAGTGCTACATACTTTCGTGGACCCAGGCCTACATACTCTCGTGGACCCAGGGCTACATACTCTCGTGGACCCAGGGCTACGTACTCTCGTGGACCCAGGGCTACATACTCTCGTGGACTCAGGGCTACATACCCTCTTGGACCCATGGCTACATACTCTCGTGGACTCAGGGCTACATACTCTCTTGGACCCAGGGCTACATACTCTCGTGGACCCTGGGCTACATACTCTCTTTGACAAAGAGATAAATACTCTCGTGGACCCAGGGCTACATACTCTCGTGAACCCAGGGCTACATACTCTCGTGGACCCAGGGCTACATACTCTCGTGGACCCAGGGCTACATACTCTCGTGGACACAGGGCTACATACTCTCGTGGACACAGGGCTACATACTCTCGTGGACCCAGGGCTACATAATCTCGTGGACCCAGGGCTACATACTCTCGTGGACCCAGGGCTACATACTCTCGTGGTCCCAGGGCTACATACTCTCGTGGACCCAGAGCTACATACTATCGTGGACCCAGGGCTACATACTCTCGTGGACCCAGGGCTGCATACTCTCGTGGACCCAGGACTACATACTCTCGTGGATGCAGGGCTACATACTCTAGTGGACCCAGGGCTACATACTCTCTTGGACCCAGGCCTACATACTCTCGTGGACCCAGGGCTATATACTCTCGTGGACCAAGGGCTACATACTCTCGTGGAACCAGGGCTACATGATCTCGTGGACCCAGGGCTGCATACTCTCGTGGACCCAGGGCTACATACTCTTGTGGACCCTGGGCCACATACTCTCGTGGACCCAGGGCTACATACTCTCGTGGACCCTGAGCTACATACTCTCGTGGACCCAGGGCTACATACTCTCGTGGACCCAGGGCTACATACTCTCGTGGACACAGGGCTGCATACTCTCGTGGACCCAGGGCTACATACTCTTGTGGACCCTGGGCTACATACTCTCGTGGACCCAGGGCTACATACTCTCGTGGACCCAGGGCTACATACTCTCGTGAACCTAGGGCTGCATACTCTCGTGGACCCAGGGCTACATATTCTCGTGGACCCAGGCCTACATACTCTCGTGGACCCAGGGCTACATACTCTCGTGGACCCAGGGCTACATACTCTCGTGGACCCTGAGCTACATACTCTCCTGGACCCAGGGCTACATACTCTCGTGGACCCAGGGCTACATACTCCCTTGGACCCAGAGCCGCATACTCTCGTGGACCCAGGGCTACATACTCTCGTGGACCCAGGGCTACATACTCCCTTGGACCCAGAGCTGCATACTCTCATGGACCCAGGGCTACATACTCTCGTGGACCCAGGGCTACATACTCTCGTGGACCCAGGGCTACATACTCCCATGGACCCAGAGCTGCATACTCTCGTGGACCCAGGGCTACATACTCTCGAGGACCCAGAGCTACATACTCTCGTGGACCCAGGGCTACATACTCTCGTGGACCCAGGGCTACATACTCTCGTGGACCCAGGGCTACATACTCTCGTGGACCCAGCGCTACATACTCTCGTGGACCCAGAGCTACATACTCTCGTGGACCCAGGCCTACATACTCTCGTGGACCCAGGCCTACATACTCTCGTGGACCCAGCACTACATACTCTCGTGGACCCAGGGCTACATATTCTCGTGGACCCAGGGCTACACACTCTCTTCGACCCAGGGCAACACACTCTCGTTTACCCAGGGCTACATACTCTCGTGGACCCAGGGCTACATACTCTCGTGGACTCAGGGCTACATACTCTCGTGGACCCAGGGCTACATACTCTCGTGGACCAAGGGCTACATACTCTATTGGACCCAGGGCTACATACTCTCGTGGACCCAGGGCTACATACTCTCTTTGTCCCAGAGCTAAATACTCTCGTGGACCCAGGGCTACATACTCTCGTGGACCCTGGGCTACATACTCTCGTGGACCCAGGGCTACATGCTTTCTTTGACCCAGGGCGACATACTCTCGTGGACCCAGGGCTACATACTCTCGTGGACCCAGGGCTACATACTCTCGTGGACCCAGGGCTACATACTCTCTTGGACCCAGGGCTGCATACTCTCGTGGACCCAGGGCTACATACTCTCGTGGACCCAGGGCTACATACTCTCGTGGACCCAGGGCTACATACTCTTGTGGACCCAGGGATACATACTCTCGTGGACCCAGGGCTACATACTCTCGTGGACCCAGGGCTACATACTCTCGTGGACCCAGGGCTACATACTCTCGTGGACCTAGGGCTGCATACTCTCGTAGACTCAGGGCTACATACTCTCGTGGACCCAGGGCTACATACTCTCGTGGACCCAGGGCTACATACTCTCGTGGACCCAGTGCTACATACTCTCGTGGACCCAGGCCTACATACTCTCGTGGACCCAGAGCTACATACTCTCGGGGACCCAGGCCTACAAACTCTCGTGGACCCAGGGCTACATACTCTCGTGGACCCAGGGCTACATACTCTCGTGGACCCAGGGCTACATACTCTCGTGGACCCAGAGCTGCATACTCTCGTGGACCCAGGGCTACATCCTCTCGTGGACCCAGGGCTACATACTCTTGTGGACCAAGGGCTACATGCTCTCGTGGACCTAGGGCTGCATAATCTCGTGGACCCAGGGCTACATACTCTCTTGGACCCAGGGCTACATACTCTCGTGGATCCAGGGCTACATACTCTCGTGGACCCAGAGCTACATACTCTCGTGGACCCAGGCCTACATACTCTCGTGGACCCAGAGCTACATACTCTCGTGGACCCAGGCCTACATACTCTCGTGGACCCAGGGCTACATACTCTCGTGGACCCAGGGCTACATACTCCCGTGGACCCGGGGTTACATACTCTCGTGGACCCAGGCCTACATACTCTCGTGGACCCAGGGCTACATACTCTCGTGGACCCAGGGCTACATGCTCTCGTGGACCCAGGGCTGCATACTCTCGTGGACCCAGAGCTATATACTCTCGTGGACGCAGGGCTACATACTCTCGTGGACCCAGGGCTACATACTCTCGTGGACCCAGGGCTGCATACTCTCGTGGACCCAGGGCTACATACTCTCGTGGACCCTGGGCTACATACTCTCGTGGACCCAGGGCTACATACTCTCGTGGACCCAGGGCTACATACTCTCGTGGTCCTAGGGCTGCATACTCTCGTGGACCCAGGGCTACATACTCTCGTGGACCCAGGGCTACATACTCTCGTGGACCCAGGGCTACATACTCTCGTGGACCCAGAGCTACATACTCTCGTGGACCCAGGCCTACATACTCTCGTGGACCCAGAGCTACATACTCTCGTGGACCCAGAACTACATACTATCGTGGACCCAGGGCTACATACTCTCGTGGACCCAGGGCTACATACTCTCGTGGACCCAGGGCTACATACTCCCGTGGACCCAGAGCTGCATACTCTCGTGGACCCAGGGCTACATACTCTCGAGGACCCAGGGCTACATACTCTCGTGGACCCAGGGCTACATACTCTCGTGGACCCAGGGCTACATGCTCTCCTGGATCTAGGGCTGCATACTCTCGTGGACCCAGGGCTACATACTCTCGTGGACCCAGGGCTACATACTCTCCTGGACCCAGGGCTACATACTCTCGTAGACCCAGAGCTATATACTCTCGTGGACCCAGGCCTACATACTCTCGTGGACCCAGAGCTACATACTCTCGTGGACCCAGGCCTACATACTCTCGTGGACTCAGGGCTACATACTCTCGTGGACCCAGGGCTACATACTCTCGTGGACCCAGAGCTACATACTCTCTTGTACCCAGGGCTACATACTCTCGTGGACCCAGGGCTACATACTCTCTTTGACCCAGAGCTAAATACCCTCGTGGACCCAGGGCTACATACTCTCGTGGACCCAGGGCTACATACTCTCGTGGACCCAGGGCTACATACTCTCGTGGACCCAGGGCTACATACTCTCTTGGACCCAGGCCTACATACTCTCGTTGACCCAGGGCTACATACTCTCGTGGACCCAGGCCCACATACTCTCGTGGACCCAGAGCTACATACTCTTGTGGACCCAGAGCTACAAACTCTCGTGGACCCAGGGCTACATACTCTCGTGGAACCAGGGCAACATACTCTCGTGGACTCAGGGCTACATACTCTCGTGGACCCAGGGCTACATACTCTCGTGGACCCAGGGCTACATACTCTCGTGGACCCAGTGCTACATACTCTCGTGGACCCAGGGCTATATACTCTCGTGGACCCAGGGCTACAAACTCTCGTGGAACCAGGGCTACATAATCTCGTGGACCCAGGGCTGCATACTCTCGTGGACGCACGGCTACATACTCTCGTGGACCCAGGGCTACATATTCTCGTAGACACAGGGCTGCATACCCTCGTGGACCCAGGGCTACATACTCTTGTGGACCCTGGGCTACATACTCTCGTGGACCCAGGGCTACATACTCTCGTGGACCCAGGGCTACATATTCTCGTGGACCTAGGGCTGCATACTCTCGTGGACCCAGGGCTACATACTATCGTGGACCCATGGCTACATACTCTTGTGGACCCAGGGATACATACTGTCGTGGACCCTGAGCTACATACTCTCGTGGACCCAGGCCTACATACTCTCGTGGACCCAGGCCTACATACTCTCGTGGACCAAGGCCTACATACTCTCGTGGACACAGGGCTACATACTCTCGAGGACCCAGGGCTACATACTCTCGTGGACCTAGGGCTACATACTCCCGGGGACCCAGAGCTGCATACTCTCGTGGACCCAGGGCTACATACTCTCGAGGACCCAGAGCTACATACTCTCGTGGACCCAGGCCTACATACTCTCGTGGACCCAGGGCTACATACTCTCGTGGACCCAGGGCTACATACTCTCGTGGACCCAGCACTACATACTCTCGTGGACCCAGAGCTACATACTCTCGTGGACCCAGGCGTACATACTCTTGTGGACCCAGGGCTACATACTCTCGTGGACCCAGGGCTACATACTCTCGTGGACCCAGGGCTACATACTCTCGTGAACCCAGGGCTACATACTCCCGTGGACCCAGAGCTGCATACTCTAGTGGACCCAGGGCTATATACTCTCGAGGACCCAGGGCTACATACTCTCGTAGACCCAGGGCTACATACTCTCGTGGACCCAGGGCTACATGCTCTCGTGGACCTAGGGCTGCATACTCTGGTGGACCCAGGGCTACATACTCTCGTGGACCCAGGGCTACATACTCTCGTGGACCCAGGGCTACATACTCTCGTGGACCCAGGCCTACATACTCTCGTGGACCCAGAGCTACATACTCTCGTGGACCCAGGCCTACATACTCTCGTGGACCCAGGGCTACATACTCTCGTGGACCCAGGGCTACATACTCTCTTGGACCCAGGGCTACATACTCTCATGGACCCAGGGCTACATACTCTCGTGGACCCAGGCCTACATACTCTCGTGGACCCATGGCTACATACTCTCGTGGACCCAGGGCTACATACTCTCTTGGACCCAGGGCTACATACTCTCATGGACCCAGGGCTACATACTCTCTTTGACCCAGAGCTAAATACCCTAGTGGACCCAGGGCTACATACTCTCGTGGACCCAGGGCTACATACTCTCGTGGACCCAGGGCTACATACTCTCGTGGACCCAGTGCTACATACTCTCGTGGATCCAGGGCTACATACTCTCGTGGACCCAGGGCTACATACTCTCGTGTACCCAGGGCTACATACTCTCTTTGACCCAGGCCTACATACTCTCGTGGACCCAGGGCTACATACTCTCGTGGACCCAGTGCTACATACTCTCGTGGACCCAGGCCTACATACTCTCGTGGACCCAGAGCTACATACTCTTGTGGACCCAGGCCTACAAACTCTCGTGGACCCAGGGCTACACACTCTCGTGGAACAAGGGCAACATACTCTCGTGGACTCAGGGCTACATACTCTCGTGGACCCAGGGCTACATACTCTCGTGGACCCAGGGCTACATACTCTCGTGGACCCAGGGCTACATACTCTCGTGGACCCAGGGCTACATACTCTCGTGGACCCAGGGCTATATACTCTCGTGGACCCAGGGCTACTTACTCTCGTGGAACCAGGGCTACATAATCTCGTGGACCCAGGGCTGCATACTCTCGTGGACGCAGGGCTACATACTCTCGTGGACCCAGGGCTACATACTCTCGTAGACACAGGGCTGCATACTCTCGTGGACCCAGGGCTACATACTCTTGTTGACCCTGGGCTACATACTCTCGTGGACCCAGGGCTACATACTCTCGTGGACACAGGGCTACATATTCTCGTGGACCTTGGGCTGCATACTCTCGTGGACCCAGGGCTACATACTATCGTGGACCCAGGGCTACATACTCTTGTGGACCCAGGGCTACATACTCTAGTGGACCCTGAACTACATACTCTCGTGGACCTAGGCCTACATACTCTCGTGGACCCAGGCCTACATACTCTCGTGGACCAAGGCCTACATACTCTCGTGGACCCAGGGCTACATACTCTCGTGGACCCAGGGCTACATACTCTCGTGGACCCAGGGCTACATACTCCCGTGGACCCAGAGCTGCATAGTCTCGTGGACCCCGGGCTACATACTCTCGAGGACCCTGAGCTACATACTCTCGTGGACATAGGCCTACATACTCTCGTGGACCCAGGGCTACATACTCTCGTGGACCCAGGGCTACATACTCTCGTGGACCCAGTGCTACATACACTCGTGGACCCAGGGCTATATGCTCTCGTGGACCCAGGGCTACATACTCTCTTGGAACCAGGGCTACATGATCTCGTGGACCCAGGGCTGCATACTCTCGTGGACGCAGGGCTACATACTCTCGTGGACACAGGGCTGCATACTCTCGTGGACCCAGGGCTACATACTCTCGTGGACACAGGGCTGCATACTCTCGTGGACCCAGGGCTACATACTCTCGTGGACCCTGGGCTACATACTCTCGTGGACCTAGGGCTGCATACTCTCGTGGACCCAGGGCTACATACTCTTGTGGACCCAGGGCTACATACTCTTGTGGACCCAGGGCTACATACTCCCGTGGACCCAGAGCTGCATACTCTCGTGGACCAGGGCCTACATACTCTCGTGGACCCAGGGGTACATACTCTCGTGGACCCAGGGCTACATACTCTCGTGGACCCAGGGCTACATACTCCCGTGGACCCAGAGCTGCATACTCTCGTGGACCCAGGGCTACATACTCTCGAGGACCCTGAGCTACATACTCTCGAGGACCCAGGCCTACATACTCTCGTGGACCCAGGGCTACATACTCTCGTGGACCCAGGGCTACATACTCTCGTGGACCCAGCACTACATACTCTCGTGGACCCTGAGCTACATACTCTCGTGGACCCAGGCCTACATACTCTCGTGGACCCAGGGCTACATACTCTCATGGACCCAGGGCTACATACTCTCGTGGACCCAGCGCTACATACTCTCGTGGACCCAGGGCTACATATTCTCGTGGACCCAGGGCTACACACTCTCTTGGACCCAGGGCTACACACTCTCGTTTACCCAGGGCTACATACCCTCGTGGACCCAGGGCAACATACTTTCGTGGACCCTGGGCTACATACTTTCGTGGACCCAAGGCTACATACTCTCTTGGACCCAGGGGAACATACTCTCGTGGACCCAGGGCTACATACTCTCTTTGACCCAGAGCTAAATATTCTCGTGGACCCAGGGCTACATACTCTCTTGGACCCAGGGGAACATACTCTCGTGGACCCAGGGCTACATACTCTCTTTGACCCAGAGCTAAATATTCTCGTGGACCCAGGGCTACATACTCTCGTGGACCCAGGTCTGCATACTCTCGTGGACCCACGGCTACATGCTTTCTTTGACCCAGGGCTACATACTCTCGTGGACCCAGGGCTACATACTCCCGTGGACCCAGGGCTACATACTCTCGTGGACCCAGGGCTACATACTCTCTTGAACCCAGGCCTAATACTCTCGTGTACCCAGGGCTACATACTCTCGTGGACCCAGGGCTACATACTCTCGTGGACCCAGGGCTACATGCTCTCATGGACCCAGGGCTACATGCTCTCGTGGACCCAGGGCTGCATACTCTCGTGGACCCAGGGCTACACACTCTCGTGGACTCAGGGCTACATACTCTCGTGGACCCAGGGCTGCATAAACTCGTGGACCCAGGGATACATACTCTTGTGGACCCAGGGATACATACTCTCGTGGACCCAGGGCTACATACTCTCGTGGACCCAGGGCTACATACTCTCATGGACCTAGGGCTGCATACTCTCGTGGACCCAGGGCTACATACTCTCGTGGACCCAGGGCTACATACTCTCATGGACCCAGGGCTACATACTCTCGTGGACCCAGTGCTACATACTCTCGTGGACCCAGCCCTACATAATCTCGTGGACCCAGAGCTACATACTCTCGGGGACCCAGGCCTACAAACTCTCGTGGACCCAGGGCTACATACTCTCGTGGACCCAGGGCTACATACTCTCGTGGACCCAGGGCTACATACTCTCTTGGACCCGGGGCTACATACTCTATTGGACCCAGGGCTACATACTCTCTTGGACCCAGGCCTTCATACTCTCGTGGACCCAGAGCTACATACTCTCGTGGACCCATGGCTACATGCTCTCGTGGACCCAGGGCTGCATACTCTCGTGGACCCAGGGCTACATACTCTCTTGGACCCAGGGCTACATACTCTCGTGGACCCAGGGCTACATACTCTCGTGGACCCAGGGACACATACTCTCGTGGACCCAGGGCTACATACTCTCGTGGACCCAGGGCTACATACTCTCTTGAACCCAGGGCTGCATACTCTCGTGGACCCAGGGCTACATACTCTCGTGGACCCAGGGCTACATACTCTCGTGGACCCAGGGCTACATACTCTTGTGGACCCAGGGATACATACTCTCGTGGACCCAGGGCTACATACTCTCGTGGACCCAGGGCTACATACTCTCGTGGACCCAGGGCTACATACTCTCGTGGACCGAGGGCTGCATACTCTCGTGGACACAGGGCTACATACTCTCGTGGACCCAGGGCTACATACTCTCGTGGACCCAGGGCTACATACTCTCGTGGACCCAGTGCTACATACTCTCGTGGACCCAGGCCTACATACTCTCGTGGACCCAGAGCTACATACTCTCGGGGACCCAGGCCTACAAACTCTCGTGGACCCAGGGCTACATACTCTCGTGGACCCAGGGATACATACTCTCGTGGACCCAGGGCTACATACTCTCGTGGACCCAGAGCTGCATACTCTCGTGGACCCAGGGCTACATCCTCTCGTGGACCCAGGGCTACATACTCTTGTGGACCAAGGGCTACATGCTCTCGTGGACCTAGGGCTGCATACTCTCGTGGACCCAGGGCTACATACTCTCTTGGACCCAGGGCTACATACTCTCGTGGATCCAGGGCTACATACTCTCGTGGACCCAGAGCTACATACTCTCGTGGACCCAGGCCTACATACTCTCGTGGACCCAGAGCTACATACTCTCGTGGACCCAGAGCTACATACTCTCGTGGACCCAGGGCTACATACTCTCGTGGACCGAGGGCTATATGCTCTCGTGGACCCAGGGTTGCATACTCTCGTGGACCCAGGCCTACATACTCTGGTGGACCCAGGCCTACATACTCTCGTGGACCCAGGGCTATATGCTCTCGTGGACCCAGGGCTGCATACTCTCGTGGACCCAGGGCTATATACTCTCGTGGACGCAGGGCTACATACTCTCGTGGACCCAGGGCTACATACTCTCGTGGAGCCAGGGCTGCATACTCTCGTGGACCCAGGGCTACATACTCTTGTGGACCCTGGGCTACATACTCTCGTGGACCCAGGGCTACATACTCTCGTGGACCCAGGGCTACATACTCTCGTGGTCCTAGGGCTGCATACTCTCGTGGACCCAGGGCTACATACTCTCGTGGACCCAGGGCTACATACTCTCGTGGACAGAGGGCTACGTACTCTCGTGGACCCAGAGCTACATACTCTCGTGGACCCAGGCCTACATACTCTCGTGGACCCAGAGCTACATACTCTCGTGGACCCAGAACTACATACTATCGTGGACCCAGGGCTACATACTCTCGTGGACCCAGGGCTACATACTCTCGTGGACCCAGGGCTACATACTCCCGTGGACCCAGAGCTGCATACTCTCGTGGACCCAGGGCTACATACTCTCGAGGACCCAGGGCTACATACTCTCGTGGACCCAGGGCTACATACTCTCGTGGACCCAGGGCTACATGCTCTCGTGGATCTAGGGCTGCATACTCTCGTGGACCCAGGGCTACATACTCTCGTGGACCCAGGGCTACATACTCTCCTGGACCCAGGGCTACATACTCTCGTAGACCCAGAGCTATATACTCTCGTGGACCCAGGCCTACATACTCTCGTGGACCCAGAGCTACATACTCTCGTGGACCCAGGCCTACATACTCTCGTGGACTCAGGGCTACATACTCTCGTGGACCCAGGGCTACATACTCTCGTGGACCCAGAGCTACATACTCTCTTGTACCCAGGGCTACATACTCTCGTGGACCCAGGGCTACATACTCTCTTTGACCCAGAGCTAAATACCCTCGTGGACCCAGGGCTACATACTCTCGTGGACCCAGGGCTACATACTCTCGTGGACCCAGGGCTACATACTCTCGTGGACCCAGGGCTACATACTCTCTTGGACCCAGGCCTACATACTCTCGTTGACCCAGGGCTACATACTCTCGTGGACCCAGGCCCACATACTCTCGTGGACCCAGAGCTACATACTCTTGTGGACCCAGAGCTACAAACTCTCGTGGACCCAGGGCTACATACTCTCGTGGAACCAGGGCAACATACTCTCGTGGACTCAGGGCTACATACTCTCGTGGACCCAGGGCTACATACTCTCGTGGACCCAGGGCTACATACTCTCGTGGACCCAGTGCTACATACTCTCGTGGACCCAGGGCTATATACTCTCGTGGACCCAGGGCTACAAACTCTCGTGGAACCAGGGCTACATAATCTCGTGGACCCAGGGCTGCATACTCTCGTGGACGCACGGCTACATACTCTCGTGGACCCAGGGCTACATATTCTCGTAGACACAGGGCTGCATACCCTCGTGGACCCAGGGCTACATACTCTTGTGGACCCTGGGCTACATACTCTCGTGGACCCAGGGCTACATACTCTCGTGGACCCATGGCTACATATTCTCGTGGACCTAGGGCTGCATACTCTCGTGGACCCAGGGCTACATACTATCGTGGACCCATGGCTACATACTCTTGTGGACCCAGGGATACATACTGTCGTGGACCCTGAGCTACATAATCTCGTGGACCCAGGCCTACATACTCTCGTGGACCCAGGCCTACATACTCTCGTGGACCAAGGCCTACATACTCTCGTGGACACAGGGCTACATACTCTCGAGGACCCAGGGCTACATACTCTCGTGGACCTAGGGCTACATACTCCCGGGGACCCAGAGCTGCATACTCTCGTGGACCCAGGGCTACATACTCTCGAGGACCCAGAGCTACATACTCTCGTGGACCCAGGCCTACATACTCTCGTGGACCCAGGGCTACATACTCTCGTGGACCCAGGGCTACATACTCTCGTGGACCCAGCACTACATACTCTCGTGGACCCAGAGCTACATACTCTCGTGGACCCAGGCGTACATACTCTCGTGGACCCAGGGCTACATACTCTCGTGGACCCAGGGCTACATACTCTCGTGGACCCAGGGCTACATACTCTCGTGAACCCAGGGCTACATACTCCCGTGGACCCAGAGCTGCATACTCTAGTGGACCCAGGGCTATATACTCTCGAGGACCCAGGGCTACATACTCTCGTAGACCCAGGGCTACATACTCTCGTGGACCTAGGGCTGCATGGTGGACTAGCATACTCTGGTGGACCCAGGGCTACATACTCTCGTGGACCCAGGGCTACATACTCTCGTGGACCCAGGGCTACATACTCTCGTGGACCCAGGCCTACATACTCTCGTGGACCCAGGGCTACATACTCTCGTGGACCCAGGGCTACATACTCTCGTGGACCCAGGGCTACATACTCTCGTGGACCCAGGGCTACATACTCTCTTGGACCCAGGGCTACATACTCTATTGGACCCAGGGCTACATAATCTCGTGGACCCAGGCCTACATACTCTCGTGGACCCATGGCTACATACTCTCGTGGACCCAGGGCTACATACTCTCTTGGACCCAGGGCTACATACTCTCATGGACCCAGGGCTACATACTCTCTTTGACCCAGAGCTAAATACCCTAGTGGACCCAGGGCTACATACTCTCGTGGACCCAGGGCTACATACTCTCGTGGACCCAGGGCTACATACTCTCGTGGACCCAGTGCTACATACTCTCGTGGATCCAGGGCTACATACTCTCGTGGACCCAGGGCTACATACTCTCGTGTACCCAGGGCTACATACTCTCTTTGACCCAGGCCTACATACTCTCGTGGACCCAGGGCTACATACTCTCGTGGACCCAGTGCTACATACTCTCGTGGACCCAGGCCTACATACTCTCGTGGACCCAGAGCTACATACTCTTGTGGACCCAGGCCTACAAACTCTCGTGGACCCAGGGCTACACACTCTCGTGGAACAAGGGCAACACACTCTCGTGGACTCAGGGCTACATACTCTCGTGGACCCAGGGCTACATACTCTCGTGGACCCAGGGCTACATACTCTCGTGGACCCAGGGCTACATACTCTCGTGGACCCAGGGCTACATACTCTCGTGGACCCAGGGCTATATACTCTCGTGGACCCAGGGCTACTTACTCTCGTGGAACCAGGGCTACATAATCTCGTGGACCCAGGGCTGCATACTCTCGTGGACGCAGGGCTACATACTCTCGTGGACCCAGGGCTACATACTCTCGTAGACACAGGGCTGCATACTCTCGTGGACCCAGGGCTACATACTCTTGTTGACCCTGGGCTACATACTCTCGTGGACCCAGGGCTACATACTCTCGTGGACACAGGGCTACATATTCTCGTGGACCTTGGGCTGCATACTCTCGTGGACCCAGGGCTACATACTATCGTGGACCCAGGGCTACATACTCTTGTGGACCCAGGGCTACATACTCTAGTGGACCCTGAACTACATACTCTCGTGGACCTAGGCCTACATACTCTCGTGGACCCAGGCCTACATACTCTCGTGGACCAAGGCCTACATACTCTCGTGGACCCAGGGCTACATACTCTCGTGGACCCAGGGCTACATACTCTCGTGGACCCAGGGCTACATACTCCCGTGGACCCAGAGCTGCATAGTCTCGTGGACCCCGGGCTACATACTCTCGAGGACCCTGAGCTACATACTCTCGTGGACATAGGCCTACATACTCTCGTGGACCCAGGGCTACATACTCTCGTGGACCCAGGGCTACATACTCTCGTGGACCCAGTGCTACATACACTCGTGGACCCAGGGCTATATGCTCTCGTGGACCCAGGGCTACATACTCTCTTGGAACCAGGGCTACATGATCTCGTGGACCCAGGGCTGCATACTCTCGTGGACGCAGGGCTACATACTCTCGTGGACACAGGGCTGCATACTCTCGTGGACCCAGGGCTACATACTCTCGTGGACACAGGGCTGCATACTCTCGTGGACCCAGGGCTACATACTCTCGTGGACCCTGGGCTACATACTCTCGTGGACCTAGGGCTGCATACTCTCGTGGACCCAGGGCTACATACTCTTGTGGACCCAGGGCTACATACTCCCGTGGACCCAGAGCTGCATACTCTCGTGGACCAGGGCCTACATACTCTCGTGGACCCAGGGGTACATACTCTCGTGGACCCAGGGCTACATACTCTCGTGGACCCAGGGCTACATACTCCCGTGGACCCAGAGCTGCATACTCTCGTGGACCCAGGGCTACATACTCTCGAGGACCCTGAGCTACATACTCTCGTGGACCCAGGCCTACATACTCTCGTGGACCCAGGGCTACATACTCTCGTGGACCCAGGGCTACATACTCTCGTGGACCCAGCACTACATACTCTCGTGGACCCTGAGCTACATACTCTCGTGGACCCAGGCCTACATACTCTCGTGGACCCAGGGCTACATACTCTCATGGACCCAGGGCTACATACTCTCGTGGACCCAGCGCTACATACTCTCGTGGACCCAGGGCTACATATTCTCGTGGACCCAGGGCTACACACTCTCTTGGACCCAGGGCTACACACTCTCGTTTACCCAGGGCTACATACCCTCGTGGACCCAGGGCAACATACTTTCGTGGACCCTGGGCTACATACTTTCGTGGACCCAAGGCTACATACTCTCTTGGACCCAGGGGAACATACTCTCGTGGACCCAGGGCTACATACTCTCTTTGACCCAGAGCTAAATATTCTCGTGGACCCAGGGCTACATACTCTCTTGGACCCAGGGGAACATACTCTCGTGGACCCAGGGCTACATACTCTCTTTGACCCAGAGCTAAATATTCTCGTGGACCCAGGGCTACATACTCTCGTGGACCCAGGTCTGCATACTCTCGTGGACCCACGGCTACATGCTTTCTTTGACCCAGGGCTACATACTCTCGTGGACCCAGGGCTACATACTCCCGTGGACCCAGGGCTACATACTGTCGTGCACCCAGGGCTACATACTCTCTTGTACCCAGGCCTAATAATCTGGTGTACCCAGGGCTACATACTCTCGTGGACCCAGGGCTACATACTCTCGTGGACCCAGGGCTACATGCTCTCATGGACCCAGGGCTACATGCTCTCGTGGACCCAGGGCTGCATACTCTCGTGGACCCAGGGCTACACACTCTCGTGGACTCAGGGCTACATACTCTCGTGGACCCAGGGCTGCATAAACTCGTGGACCCAGGGATACATACTCTTGTGGACCCAGGGATACATACTCTCGTGGACCCAGGGCTACATACTCTCGTGGACCCAGGGCTACATACTCTCATGGACCTAGGGCTGCATACTCTCGTGGACCCAGGGCTACATACTCTCGTGGACCCAGGGCTACATACTCTCATGGACCCAGGGCTACATACTCTCGTGGACCCAGTGCTACATACTCTCGTGGACCCAGCCCTACATAATCTCGTGGACCCAGAGCTACATACTCTCGGGGACCCAGGCCTACAAACTCTCGTGGACCTCAGGGCTACATACTCTCGTGGACCCAGGGCTACATACTCTCGTGGACCCAGGGCTACATACTCTCTTGGACCCCGGGCTACATACTCTCGTGGACCCAGGGCTACATACTCTCGTGGACCCAGGGACACATACTCTCGTGGACCCAGGGCTACATACTCTCGTGGACCCAGGGCTACATGCTCTCGTGGACCTAGGGCTGCATACTCTCGTGGACCCAGGGCTACATACTCTCGTGGACCCAGGGCTACATACTCTCGTGGACCCAGGGCTACATACTCTCGTGGACCCAGAGCTACATACTCTCGTGGACCCAGGCCTACATACTCTCGTGGACCCAGGCCTACATACTCTCGTGGACCCAAGGCTACATACTCTAGTGGACCCAGGGCTACATACTCTAGTGGACCCAGGGCTACATACTCTCTTGGACCCTGGCCTACATACTCTCGTGGACCCAGGGCTACATACTCTCGTGGACCCAGGGCTACATACTCTCGTGGACCCAGGGCTACATGCTCTCGTGGACCCAGGGCTGCATACTCTCGTGGACGCAGGGCTACATACTCTCGTGGACCCAGGGCTACATACTCTCGTGAACCCAGGGCTGCATACTCTCGTGGACCCAGGGCTACATACTCTTGTGGACCCTGGGCTACATACTCTCGTGGACCCAGGGCTACATACTCTCGTGGACCCAGGGCTACATACTCTCGTGGACCCAGGGCTACATACTCTCGTGGACCCAGGGCTACATACTCTAGTGGACCCAGGGCTACATACTATCGTGGACCCAGGGCTACATACTCTCGTGGACCCAGGGCTACATACTCTCGTGGACCCAGAGCTACATACTCTCGTGGACCCAGGCCTACATACTCTCGTGGACCCAGGGCTACATACTCTCGTGGACCCAGGCCTACATACTCTCGTGGACCCAGGCCTACATACTCTCGTGGACCCAGGGCTACATACTCTCGTGGACCCAGGGCTACATACTCTCGTGGACCCAGGGCTACATACTCCCGTGGACCCAGAGCTGCATACTCTCGTGGACCCAGGGCTACATACTCTCGTGAACCCAGGGCTACATGCTCTCGTGGACCCAAGGCTACATGCTCTCGTGGATCATGGGCTGCATAATCTCGTGGACCCAGGGCTACATTCTCTCGTCGACCCAGGGCTACATACTCTCGTCGACCCAGGGCTACATACTCTCTTGGACCCAGGGCTACATACTCTCGTGGATCCAGAGATACATACTCTCGTGGACCCAGGCCTACGTACTCTCGTGGACCCAGAGATACATACTCTCGTGGACCCAGGCCTACATACTCTCGTGGACCCAGGGCTACATACTCTCGTGGACCCAGGGCTACATACTCTCGTGGACCCAGGGCTACATACTCTCGTGGACCCAGGGCTACATACTCTCGTGGACCCAGGGCTACATACTCTCTTTGACCCAGAGCTAAATACCCTCGTGGACCCAGGACTACATACTCTCGTGGACCCAGGGCTACATACTCTCGTGGACCCCGGGCTACATACTCTCGTGGACCCAGGGCTACATACTCTCGTGGACCCAGGGCTACATACTCTCGTGGACCCAGGGCTACATACTCTCGTGCACCCAGGGCTACATACTCTCGTGGACCCAGGGCTACATACTCTCGTGGACCCAGGGCTACATACTCTCGTGGACCCAGGGCTACATACTCTCGTGGACCCAGTGCTACATACTCTCGTGGACCCAGGCCTACATACTCTTGTGGACCCAGAGCTACATACTCTCGTGGACCCAGGCCTACAAACTCTCGTGGACTCAGGGCTACATACTCTCGTGGAACCAGGGCAACACACTCTCGTGGAACCAGGGCAACATACTCTCGTGGACTCAGGGCTACATACTCTCGTGGACCCAGAGCTGCATACTCTCGTGGACCCAGGGCTACATCCTCTCGTGGACACTGGGCCACATACTCTCGTGGACCCAGGGCTACATACTCTCGTGGACCCAGGGCTACATACTCTCTTGGAACAAGGGCTACATGCTCTCGTGGACCAAGGGCTACATACTCTAGTGGACCCAAAGCTACATACTCTTGTGGACCCAGGCCTACATACTCTCGTGGACCCAGAGCTACATTCTCTCGTGGACCCAGGCCTACATACTCTCGTGAACCCAGGGCTACATAGTCTCGTGGACCCAGGGCTACATACTCTCGTGGACCCAGCGCTACATACTCACGTGGACCCAGGGCTACATACTCTCGTGGACCCAGGGCTACTAACTCTCGTGGACCCAGGGCTATATACTCTCGTGGACCCAGGGCTACATACTCTCGTGGACCCAGGGCTACATACTCTCGTGGACCCAGGGCTACATACTCTCCTGGACCCAGAGCTGCATACTCTCGTGGACCCAGGGCTACATACTCTCGTGGACCCAGGGCTACATACTCTCGTGGACCCAGGGCTACATACTCTCGTGGACCCAGGGCTGCATACTCTCGTGGACCCAGGGCTACATACTCTCGTGGACCCAGGGCTACATACTCTCGTGGACCCAGGGCTACATACTCTCGTGGAACCAGGGCAACATACTCTCGTGGACCCAGGGCTACTTACTCTCGTGGACCCAGGGCTACATGCTCTCGTGGACCTAGGGCTGCATACTCTCGTGGACCCAGGGCTGCATACTCTCGTGGACACAGTGCTACATACTCTCGTGGACCCAGGGCTATATACTCTCGTGGACCCAGGGCTACATACTCTCGTGGACCAAGGGCTGCATATTCTCGTGGACCCAGGGCTACATACTCTTGTGAACCCTGGGCTACATACTCTCGTGGACCCAGGGCTACATACTCTTGTGGACCCTGGGCTACATACTCTCGTGGACCCAGGGCTACATACTCTCTTGGACCCAGGGCTACATACTCTCGTGGACCCAGGGCTACATACACTCGTGGACCCAGGGCTACATACTCTCGTGGACTCAGGGCTACATACACTCTTGGACCCAGGGCTACATACTCTCGTGGACCCTTGGCTACATACTCTCTTTGACCCAGAGCTAAATACTCTCGTGGACCCAGGGCTACATACTCTCGTGAACCCACGGCTACATACTCTCGTGGACCCAGGGCTACATACTCTCGTGGACCCAGGGCTACATACTCTCGTGGACCCAGGGCTGCATACTCTTGTGGACCCAGGGCTGCATACTCTCGTGGACCCAGGGCTACATACTCTAGTGGACCAAGCGCTACATACTCTATTGGACATAGGCCTACATACTCTCGTGGACCCAGGGCTACATACTCTCGTGGACCCAGGGCTGCATACTCTTGTGGACCCAGGGCTGCATACTCTCGTGGACCCAGGGCTACATACTCTAGTGGACCAAGCGCTACATACTCTCTTGGACACAGGCCTACATACTCTCGTGGACCCAGGGCTACATACTCTCGTGGACCCAGGGCTACATACTCTCGTGGACCCAGGGCTGCATACTCTCGTGGACCCAGGGCTACATACTCTCGTGGACCCAGGGCTACATACTCTCGTGGACCCAGGGCTGCATACTCTCGTGGACCCAGGGCTACATACTCTCGTGGGCCCAGGGCTACATACTCTTGTGGACCCTGGGCTACATACTCTCGTGGACCCAGGGCTACATACTCTCGTGGACCCAGGGCTACATACTCTCGTGGACTCATGGCTACATACACTCGTGGACCCAGGGCTACATACTCTCGTGGACTCAGGGCTACATACACTATTGGACCCAGGGCTACATACTCTCGTGGACCCTTGGCTACATACTCTCTTTGACCCAGAGCTAAATACTCTCGTGGACCCAGGGCTACATACTCTCGCGAACCCAGGGCTACATACTCTCGTGGACCCAGGGCTACATACTATCGTGGACCCAGGGCTACATACTATCGTGGACCCAGGGCTACATACTATCGTGGACCCAGGGCTGCATACTCTCGTGGACCCAGGGCTGCATACTCTCGTGGACCCAGGGCTACATACTCTAGTGGACCAAGGGCTACATACTCTCTTGGACCCAGGCCTACATGCTCTCGTGGACCCAGGGCTACATACTCTCGTGGACCCAGGGCTACATACTCTCGTGGACCCAGGGTAACATGATCTCGTGGACCCAGGGCTGCATACTCTCGTGGACGCAGGGCTACATACTCTCGTGGACCCAGGGCTGCATACTCTCGTGGACCTAGGGCTGCATACTCTCGTGGACCCAGGGCTACATACTCTCGTGGACCCAGGGCTACATACTCTCGTGGCCCCAGGGTTACATACTCTCGTGGACCCAGGGCTACATACTCTCGTTGACCCTGAGCTACATATTATCGTGGACCCAGGCCTACATACTCTCTTGGACCCAGAGCTACATACTCTCGTGCACCAAGGCCTACATACTCTCGTGGACCCAGGGCTACATACTCTCGTGGACCCAGGGCTACATACTCTCGTGGACCCAGGGCTACATACTCTCGTGGACCCAGGGCTACATACTCCCGTGGACCCAGAGCTGCATACTCTCGTGGACCCAGGGCTACATACTCTCGATGACCCAGAGCTACATACTCTCGTGGACCCAGGGCTACATACCCTCGTGGACCCAGGGCTACACACTCTCGTGGACCCAGGGCTACATACTCTCGTGGACCCAGGGCTACATACTCTCGTGGACCCAGGGCTACATACTCTCGTGGACCCAGGGCTACATACTCTCGTGGACCCAGGGCTACATACTCTCGTTGACCCAGGGCTACATACTCTCGTGGACCCAGGGCTACATACTCTCGTGGACCCAGGGCTACATACTCTCGTGGACCCAGGGCTACATACTCTCGTGGACCCAGGGCTACATACTCTCGTGGACCCAGGGCTACATACTCTCGTGGACCCAGGGCTACATACTCTCGTGGACCCAGGGCTACATACTCTCGTGGATCCAGGGCTACATACTCTTGTGGACCCTGGGCTACATACTCTCGTGGACCCTGGGCTACATACTCTCGTGGACCCAGGGCTACATACTCTCGTGGACCCAGGGCTACATACTCTCGTGGACCCAGGGCTATATACTCTCGTGGACCCTGGGCTACATACTCTCGTGGACCCTGGGCTACATACTCTCGTGGACCCAGGGCTACATACTCTCGTGGACCCAGGGCTACATACTCTCGTGGACCCAGTGCTACATACTCTCGTGGACCCAGGGCTACATACTCTCGTGGACCCAGTGCTACATACTCTCGTGGACCCAGGGCTACATACTCTCGTGGACCCAGTGCTACATACTCTCGTGGACCCAGGGCTACATACTCTCGTGGACCCATGGCTACATACTCTCGTGGACCCTGGGCTACATACTCTCGTGGACCCAGGGCTACATACTCTCGTGGACCCAGGGCTACATACTCTCGTGGACCCAGAGCTACATACTCTCGTGGACCCAGGGCTACATACTCTCGTGGACCCAGGGCTACATACTCTCGTGGACCCAGGGCTACATACTCTCGTGGACCCAGGACTACATACTCTCGTGGACCCAGGGCTACATACTCTCGTGGACCCAGGGCTACATACTCTCGTGGACCCAGGGCTACATACTCTCGTGGACCCAGGGCTACATACTCTCGTGGACCCAGGGCTACATACTCTCGTGGACCCAGTGCTACATGCTCTCGTGGACCCAGGGATAGATACTCTCGTGGACCCAGGGCTACATACTCTCGGGGTACCCAGGGCTACATACTCTCGTTGACCCAGGGCTACATACTCTCGTGGACCCTGGGCTACATACTCTCGTGGACCCAGGGCTACATACTCTCGTGGACCCTGGGCTACATACTCTCGTGGACCCAGGGCTACATACTCTCATGGACCCTGGGCTGCATACTCTCGTGGACCCAGGGCTACATACTCTCGTGGACCCAGGGCTACATACTTTCGTGGACCCAGTGCTACATACTCTCGTGGACCCAGGGCTACATACTCTCGTGGACCCAGTGCTACATACTCTCGTGGACCTAGGGCTACATACTCTCGTGGACCCAGGGCTACATACTCTCGGGGTACCCAGGGCTACATACTCTCGTGGACCCAGGGCTACATACTCTCGTGGTCCCATGGCTACATACTCTCGTGGACCCTGGGCTACATACTCTCGTGGACCCTGGGCTACATACTCTCGTGGACCCAGGGCTACATACTCTCGTGGACCCTGGGCTACATACTCTCGTGGGCCCTGGGCTACATACTCTCGTGGACCCTTGGCTACATACTCTCGTGGACCCAGGGCTACATACTCTCGTGGACCCTGGGCTACATACTCTCGAGGACCCAGGGCTACATACTCTCGTGGACCCAGGGCTACATACTCTCGTGGACCCAGGGCTACATACTCTCGTGGACCCAGGCCTACATACTCTCGTGGACCCAGGCCTACATACTCTGGTGGACGAAGGTCCAAGATGAATCTTGCCATTTTGTTCTGGGTGATTTGTATTCTAGCTTTTAGTGTTTTGTTAAGACAGAGAACCATGAAGAGCCAGCGGAGTCCATATGACGTTGTATAAGTGCTAGACATAGTCCTTCTAGCCTCAGAAGCTAGACACTCTGTCTCAGTAGCTACACACTCTGTCTCAGTAGCTACACACTCTGTCTCAGTAGCTACACACTCTGTCTCAGTAGCTACACACTCTGTCTCAGTAGCTACACACTCTGTCTCAGTAGCTACACACTCTGTCTCAGTAGCTACACACTCTGTCTCAGTAGCTACACACTCTGTCTCAGTAGCTACACACTCTGTCTCAGTAGCTACACACTCTGTCTCAGTAGCTACACACTCTGTCTCAGTAGCTACACACTCTGTCTCAGTAGCTACACACTCTGTCTCAGTAGCTACACACTCTGTCTCAGTAGCTACACACTCTGTCTCAGTAGCTACACACTCTGTCTCAGTAGCTACACACTCTGTCTCAGTAGCTACACACTCTGTCTCAGTAGCTACACACTCTGTCTCAGTAGCTACACACTCTGTCTCAGTAGCTACACACTGTGTCTCAGTAGGTAGACACTGCCTCAGTAGCTAGACACTGTCTCAGTAGGTAGACACTGTGCCTCAGTAGGTAGACACCGTCTCAGTAGCTAAACACTGTGTCTCAGTAGGCAGACACTGTCTCAGTAGGCACTGTGTCTCAGTAGGTAGACACTGTCTCAGTAGGTAGACACTGTCTCAGTAGGTAGACACTGTGCCTCAGTAGGTAGACACTGTGCCTCAGTAGGTAGACACTGTGCCTCAGTAGGTAGACACTGTGCCTCAGTAGGTAGACACTGTGCCTCAGTAGGTAGACACTGTGCCTCAGTAGGTAGACACTGTGCCTCAGTAGGTAGACACTGTGCCTCAGTAGGTAGACACTGTGCCTCAGTAGGTAGACACTGTGCCTCAGTAGGTAGACACTGTGCCTCAGTAGGTAGACACTGTGCCTCAGTAGGTAGACACTGTGCCTCAGTAGGTAGACACTTTCAGTAGGTAGACAGTGAGCCTAAGTAGGTAGACACTGTGCCTCAGTATATTGGTAGACACTGTGCCTCAGTAAGTAGGTACTGTGCCTCAGTAGGTAGACACTGTCTCAGTAGGTAGACACTGTCTCTGTAGGTACACACTGTCTCAGTAGGTACACACTGTCTCTGTAGGTACACACTGTCTCTGTAGGTACACACTCTGTAGGTACACACTGTCTCTGTAGGTAGATACTGTCTCTGTAGGTAGACACTGTCTCTGTAGGTAGACACTGTCTCTGTAGGTAGACACTGTCTCTGTAGGTAGACACTGTCTCTGTAGGTAGACACTGTGTCTCAGTAGGTAGACACTGTGTCTCAGTAGGTAGACACTGTGTCTCAGTAGGTAGACACTGTGTCTCAGTAGGTAGACACTGTGTCTCAGTAGGTAGACACTGTGTCTCAGTAGGTAGACACTGTGTCTCAGTAGGTACACACTGTCTCAGTAGGTACACACTGTCTCAGTAGGTACACACTGTCTCAGTAGGTACACACTGTCTCAGTAGGTACACACTGTCTCAGTAGGTACACACTGTCTCAGTAGGTACACACTGTCTCAGTAGGTACACACTGTCTCAGTAGGTAGACACTGTCTCAGTAGGTAGACACTGTCTCAGTAGGTAGACACTGTCTCACTAGGTAGACACTGTCTCACTAGGTAGACACTGTCTCACTAGGTAGACACTGTGCCTCAGTAGGCAGACACTGTCTCAGTAGGTAAACACTGTGCCAGTAGGTAGACACTGTCTCAGTAGGTAGACACTGTCTCAGTAGGTAGACACTGTCTCAGTAGGTAGACACTGTCTCAGTAGGTAGACACTGTCTCAGTAGGTAGACACTGTCTCAGTAGGTAGACACTGTGCCTCAGTAGGCAGACACTGTCTCAGTAGGTAAACACTGTGCCAGTAGGTAGACACTGTCTCAGTAGGTAGACACTGTCTCAGTAGGTAGACACTGTGCCTCAGTAGGCAGACACTGTCTCAGTAGGTAAACACTGTGCCAGTAGGTAGACACTGTCTCAGTAGGTAGACACTGTCTCAGTAGGTAGACTGTTACGGTTCAAATCTTAACCTTTAGCCAGGTTAGTGCACTCCGTAACAACACACTTCATAGAATGAAAGGATATGGTTCCAAACTTAGAAATGTAAGGCACAAATAATAGTTACTCAGTCTTTTCAAGTTTCTTTTTATTTAAAAGCTTAAATACTTTAGATATTCATAAATATCTATTAAATATCACTGTCAGAAACTTTCCGTCACACAAGAAAACTCTTAAATAGAATGTACGTGTCAATATGGTCACTACACTTGATAATGATCAGAGGAATATTACCGCTTCCTCAATAGTAACATTACTTGTGTGCAAGTACATATATTGAGAATTAACACTTTCACTGAGTAACTCCCTGGCATAAGGAATATATCACAAAGTTCTAAGCTTGACACTGGTCGTCACATCGTAACCTGAAGATAACAGTATATGATTGTCAGAAGACTTCACAATAAACCACAAGCTGGATCAGGAGTTTCTATAACCCAATTCTCTATCCAAGTGAGAATAAGGCGGAGTACTAGGAGGGTAGCAGTTTCTATAACCCAATTCTCTATCCAAGTGAGAATAAGGCGGAGTACTAGGAGGGTAGCTCAGTCAATGTACACTGAGTCAGCAGAGAGAGTGAAATGCCATATACAGTAAATTCCTTCATGACATCAACTCGTCAAAAGGGGGAGAGGGTAGAGCGGTGCAAACTACCCACCAATGGAGATACCTTGTTATAAACCTTAGCCAGGTGTACCTACCTAACACATTACTCAAGATATATATATATATATACATCATACCCGGGTATATTCCTAAATCAGATAATATTATAAACTAGTGGAATCTTTAATTTAGCTAATATTAAAGAAACCCAGAGTATAATATTAAGTGGATAATACATATAAATTAATCACATTATGACCTTGGTCATCACATAGACACTCTGTCTCAGTAGGCAGACACTGTGTCTCAGTAGGTAAACACTGTGCCAGTAGGTAGACTGTCTCAGTAGGTAAACACTGTGCCAGTAGGTACTGTGTCTCAGTAGGTAGACACTGTGTCTCAGTAGATAGACACTGTGTCTCAGTAGGTAAACACTGTGCCAGTAGGTAGACACTGTATCTCAGTAGGTAGACACTGTGTCTCAGTAGGTAGACACAGTGTCTCAGTAGGTAAACACTGTGCCAGTAGGTAGACACTGTGTCTCAGTAAGTAGACACTGCGTCTAGTAGGTAGACACTGTCACAGTAGGTAGACGCTGTGCCTCAGTAGGTAGACACTGTGCCATTAGGTAGACACTGTGCCTCAGTAGGTAGACACTGCATCCAGTAGGTAGACACTGTGCCTCAGTAGGTAGACACTGTGCCAGTAGGTAGACACTGTGCCTCAGTAGGTAGACACTGTGCCTCAGTAGGTAGACACTGTGCCACAGTAGGTAGACACTTTGTCTCAGTAGGTAGACACTGTGTCACAGTAGGTAGACACTGTGGCTCAGTAGGTAGATACTGTTTCAGTAGGTAGACAGTGAGCCTAAGTAGGTAGACACTGTGTCTCAGTTGGCAGACACTGTGTCTCAGTAGGTAGACACTGTGCCTCAGTATCTTGGTAGACACTGTGCCTCAGTTAGTAGGTACTGTGCCTCAGTAGGTAGACACTATGTCTCAGTAGGTAGACACTGTGTCTCAGTAGGTACACACTGTGTCTCAGTAGGTAGACACTGTGTCTCAGTAGGTAGACACTGTGTCTCAGTTGGCAGACACTGTGTCTCAGTAGGTAGATACTGTGCCTCAGTATCTAGGTAGACACTGTGCCTCAGTAAGTAGGTACTGTGCCTCAGTAGGTAGACACTATGTCTCAGTAGGTAGACACTGTGTCTCTGTAGGTAGACACTGTGTCTCAGTAGGTAGACACTGTGTCTCAGTAGGTAGACACTGTCTCAGTAGGTAGACACTGTGTCTCAGTAGGTAGACACTGTGTCTCAGTAGGTAGACACTGTGTCTCAGTAGGTAGACACTGTCTCAGTAGGTAGACACTGTCTCAGTAGGTAGACACTGTGCCAGTAGGTAGACGCTCTGCCTCAGTAGGTAGACACTGCGTCACAGTAGGTAGACACTGTGTCTCAGTAGGTAGACACTGTCTCAGTAGGTAGACACTGTGTCTCAGTAGGTAGACACTGCGTCTCAGTAGGTAGACACTGTGCCTCAGTAGGTAGACACTGTGTCACAGTAGGTAGACACTGTGTCTCAGTAGGTTGACACTGTCTCAGTAGGTAGACACTGTGTCTCAGTAGGTAAACACTGTGCCTCAGTAGGTAGACACTGTGCCTCAGTAGGTAGACACTGTGTCTCAGTAGGTAAATACTGTGCCTCAGTAGGTAAACACTGTGCCTCAGTAGGTAGACACTGTGCCTCAGTAGGTAGACACTGTGCCTCAGTAGGTAGACACTGTGCCTCAGTAGGTAGACACTGTGCCTCAGTAGGTAGACACTGTCTCAGTAGGTAGACACTGTGTCTCATTAGGTAAACACTGTGCCTCAGTAGGTAGACACTGTGCCAGTAGATAGACACTGTGCCTCAGTAGGTAGACACTGTGCCTCAGTAGGTAGACACTGTGCCTCAGTAGGTAGACACTGTGCCTCAGTAGGTAGACACTGTGCCAGTAGATAGACACTGTGCCTCAGTAGGTAGACACTGTGCCAGTAGATAGACACTGTGCCTCAGTAGGTAGACACTGTGCCTCAGTAGGTAGACACTGTGCCTCAGTAGGTAGACACTGTGCCTCAGTAGGTAGACACTGTGCCAGTAGATAGACACTGTGCCTCAGTAGGTAGACACTGTGCCAGTAGATAGACACTGTGCCTCAGTAGGTAGACACTGTGCCTCAGTAGGTAGACACTGTGCCTCAGTAGGTAGACACTGTGCCTCAGTAGGTAGACACTGTGCCTCAGTAGGTAGACACTGTGCCTCAGTAGGTAGACACTGTGCCTCAGTAGGTAGACACTGTGCCTCAGTAGGTAGACACTGTGCCTCAGTAGGTAGACACTGTGCCTCAGTAGGTAGACACTGTGCCTCAGTAGGTAGACACTGTGCTTGTCTGTAGAGGAAGTTTAGTCTGGCATTCACTTGCTTCACAACACTGTTCCCTATCAGTTCTCTTTTTCAGTTAATGAGGAAACTAAAGTGATTGGTTCCCCGCTACACAGGACTGAAATTATTCACTCTTCTCAGCTCACTTTTCGTGCCAAAGAGAATGGCTTCCGTTTTCCCGAGGTGTAACAATAATTTGTTATCTACTAACCATTTGCTGCAGGACTCCAGTTCCAGTGTTATTACATTAGTTATGTCTTGTTAGTCTTCACCTGACACTAACAAAGCACAGTCATCCACATACAGTCGGAGTTTCACACTGATGC
Source organism: Cherax quadricarinatus (assembly GCF_038502225.1). Classification (NCBI taxonomy): domain Eukaryota; kingdom Metazoa; phylum Arthropoda; class Malacostraca; order Decapoda; family Parastacidae; genus Cherax; species Cherax quadricarinatus. The sequence goes on along the minus strand of NC_091369.1, from coordinate 21,536,805 downwards.
TCTTGTAGTTTGAAAGTAAAAGAACAAAAAACTTTCCGAATTCGAATTCATGTGAAAAAGTTAGCGTTTAGTGTTAGCTTCCTCTAATTTTTTCGGTCGTTTAGAGCTTTATCGTTAGCTGAGCTAATTTTTTAGTTAGCGGGTTAGCGGTTACCGAAGCTAACTTTTTGGTTAGCTATGCCTACCACTGTAATATATATATATATATATATATATATATATATATATATATATATATATATATATATATATATATATATATATATATATATATATATATATATATATATATATATATATATATATATATATATATATATATATATATATATTATACATACTATATATATACATACATATATATATAATATATATATATATATATATATATATATATATATATATATATATATATATATATATATATATATACAGAGAGAGAGAGAGAGAAAGAGAGAGAGGGAGAGAGAGAGAGAGAAAGAGAGAGAGGGAGAGAGAGAGAGAGAGAGAGAGGTACCACCTTTAGAACTTTACAGGGGACCCTCATCCTCAGAGAAGACAATAAACGTACCTCAGGGACAACTCAAGGTTCTTCCTGGAGCTGTTTGAGTATTTTCTCCGACCACCCCCTATAATTTATATTATATATGCATTTTATTAATAGACAGAATACATTGACAGAAAATACAAACGTGAGCATGAATACATTGGTACAATATATCAAAGATTATGAATCTCCTCCAGCAAGCCAAGTATGCAGCAAGCATTTCCCCTCTGGATGGCCACGCTGAGGCGCTGGAACATAAAAGTGGCTGCCCTTGGGTTCCTGGTGGTGTTGATGAATCTGGAACCCAGTTCTTTAAGGAAACATGCGGCATGTTTTCCCCATGATCCCAAGGTCTCTGATCCCACTGGGACAAATTGATACTGTTTAGTTATGTCCCTGTACTTTCTGATCTTATACTCCTCCCTGTCGCCCGACACAGTGATGGATATACCTGGAGTTTACCTGGAGAGAGTTCCGGGGGTCAACGCCCCCGCGGCCCGGTGTGTGACCAGGCCTCCTGGTGGATCAGAGCCTGATCAACCAGGCTGTTGCTGCTGGCTGCACGCAAACCAACGTACGAGCCACAGCCCGGCTGATCCGGAACTGACTTTAGGTGCTTGTCCAGTGCCAGCTTGAAGACTACCAGGGGTCTGTTGGTAATCCCCCTTATGTGTGCTGGGAGGCAGTTGAACAGTCTCGGGCCCCTGACACTTATTGTATGGTCTCTTAACGTGCTAGTGACACCCCTGCTTTTCATTGGGGGGATGGTGCATCGTCTGCCAAGTCTTTTGCTTTCGTAGTGAGTGATTTTCGTGTGCAAGTTCGGTACTAGTCCCTCTAGGATTTTCCAGGTGTATATAATCATGTATCTCTCCCTCCTGCGTTCCAGGGAATACAGGTTTAGGAACCTCAAGCGCTCCCAATAATTGAGGTGTTTTATCTCCGTTATGCGTGCCGTGAAAGTTCTCTGTACATTTTCTAGGTCGGCAATTTCACCTGCCTTGAAAGGTGCTGTTAGTGTGCAGCAATATTCCAGCCTAGATAGAACAAGTGACCTGAAGAGTGTCATCATGGGCTTGGCCTCCCTAGTTTTGAAGGTGTCAGTCAGTGTGGACACAGATATAGTCCCATGCTACGAGCTTGCCATTCTTCCAAGGATAGATGGTGATCCCTTCGGGGTGGTTTGCTGGGTTGTAGGTATTGTTGGCCGCTAGTGATCGGGGCTCCCTCTCGGCTGGGCATTCGGCTGTAGCAAGGGTTCTTTTTATGATGTCATTGACTTCATTGTGTCTTGCATGCCAGCCCTTGGTTTTGGAACAGTTAAGATCAAGTAAACCATATTGGTCAGCTTGCACATCCCCACAAATACATATATATTCTGTGTGAATTGGGGCAGCAAGGCACAGAGCCACTGCAATACGGAGGGTCTTAGGTTTGAGGCGTGTTCCCATTGCCGAAATGGGAACTGTTTGGAGGAAATTCCCAGAGTGATGTGCACTCACAGCTAGGAGACTGGCAGCCTCCCTGTTTGATGTTACAGCCATAAGCATGCTGAAAGCATCTTTTCAGCGATGGGGGCCATCCCAACCTGACTGTTTGTAGGCCAGTGTTGCACTTGGTTTTGGTGCTGGAGCAGCAAGAGTCTCCCATTCAATGATGGTACTGGCGTAGCTAGGGTCCTGTATTTCTGCTGAATCACTGAGGCTATCTGGAAGATTTTGATTTATTAACTCATTTGATAACAAAAAAAAAGGAACAATACCGTGACTGGAACGATACACAAAAAACCTGCACATAGAAGATAGGAGCTCACGACGACGTTTCGGTCCGATTTGGACCATTTACAAAGTCACTTTGCAAATGATCCAAGTCGGACCGAAACGTCGTCGTGAGGATAAGAAAGCTGGTTGGGCAATCTGGGAGGATCTGCGTACTCCCAGCCCTCCAAGCCTGGCTGGAAGTGAGGCTTGCAACCACTGTCCATCTTCGAGGGAAAGATTCAATACACTCTCTAGAATGGTCTTGAGGAAAGAGTCACATTTCTTGAGTTTCGGACTGCTGAAGACTGGGGAGCATCTCAGGAAGTAGGTAAGTTTTGGGATTGACAGGCACTTGGTGAGTAGGTAGAAGGCATCATGTGTATTGATGTCTTTCATCCTGCCTTTCATCATCCTAAGGACCAGATCGATGGCATTGGGTCCAAGAGGAGCCACAAGGACAGTGCTGTTGGCTGGATCAATGGCTCGTGCTCCTGCTAAAACTGTCGATTGGTAGAAACTATTTCGCATTTGGTGGGGTTTAAAGATAGACCCAGGCTCACTCCCATGCTTAATTTTTCTGATGTCCTGTAGGAGAGATTCTGTAGTGCCAGCTAGGGTACCATCATCTAAGAACCAGATATTGAGCTCACTGGAAAGCGCTTCTGTGACTTTCTTGTTGACCAGGCAGAATAGAAAGGGGGCGAGAGGGTCCCCCTGATGCACATCGCAGACAGGCGATCTTAATGAAAGACCAAAGCAAGCCAGGCGGATGGGAAATATTTAGCTCAATACTTCACACTTCTCACTGCATCATCAGCAGCTTTGCAATGTTGCATGGGCAGTAACTAAAGAAATGAGGGAAAGTTATCTCAGAGTTGCGCAGTGTGGGGTGACAATGTCCACTGTTAGACTTTGAAATTGGGGGTCGGAGCTATGAGAACAGAATTTATGCTTTTGCATTTTCAGCTGCAGCGTGATTTGTATTTTTTATTATTATTATTATTATTGGCATGTTCCCAACGAATATTGTGATTATTCCTGTTGACATGTTGAAAAATGGTTGAACTGTCTTGTGCATAATGTATTGCCATCTTGTTCGATGACACTCGTAAACAGTGTTCAACCTGTCTCTCCGACTTATACAAGCATAAATATATACAACTATACCTTGGAATTTTTATAGTGTCTGGGCATCCTGAAAAGTTCTTCCTAGTTTTGGGACACTTGTGGAAATGATCTCTGTTTCTAATACTAAAAGTTCTTCCTAGTTTTGGGACACTTGTGGAAATGATCTCTGTTTCTAATACTAAAAGTTCTTCCTAGTTTTGGGACACTTGTGGTAAAGATCTCTGTTTCTAATACTAAAAGTTCTTCCTAGTTTTGGGACACTTGTGGAAATGATCTCTGTTTCTAATACTAAAAGTTCTTCCTAGTTTTGGGACACTTGTGGTAAAGATCTCTGTTTCTAATACTAAAAGTTCTTCCTAGTTTTGGGACACTTGTGGTAAAGATCTCTGTTTCTAATACTAAAAGTTCTTCCTAGTTTTGGGACACTTGTGGAAATGATCTCTGTTTCTAATACTTCCCTGTTGAATAGTTGCGATTTTAAATGAAGTCTTCAGTGAGATACTTGAAGTAGACTTTATGTATGGGCTAAAAAATGGGTATAATTAAACTAATTCAAGTCTGTTGATTGAGAGTATTGAGGAAGGACTGAGAGATGGAACTCTTTCCTGTAAGCTCATATAGGTAATTACGAACTGTACACACTTCTGAAAAAAATATGGGGTTAAGTGTCTATTCACAAGTGCATTTGACAACTGGTGACTAACTAACTTATATAGAAGATTTATCTTTTAAACTCTGTATCACTTCCTGCAGATATACAACTGCCTGATATTTCACGTTCAAGATTGGCTCTCCTGCATGAATTTCTTCACCCTGGATGATCCTTCACACTCTCACGCTGTTATAATGCAGATGATAGTGAGTACAACAATTACTTTCATTAATTTAATTCATGAAATCATCAGTTTTTATGATTTGTGTCTTGCTGCTTCTAACATTCTAATATGATGGGGTCAGAGAACACTTATCATCTGTAGACTGAGGTAACAAAGAGAGATATCAATATGACAGTTTTCTAAACATTGTACACGCTGCCCAAAGAATATTTATTACTTGCAAAAATAAGATTGAATAGAAATTATCACAAATGAATGAAAAATAGACTCAAATATCTTTTAGAGCAGAAGGAATTTATAAATAAATGTATCAAGAAAAGTGAGGGTCATCTTGTGAGTTTATATATACACATTAGGGCTAAAAGGGAGGATAAGAAAGATAAAGGGGACTATGAAATTAAAGTCGGATGGGATTCAAAAACAAACCTGAGAATTTTTTACAGGTGTATTTAATAAGGTTAGAGGGAAAACCAAAGTCCACTTAAAACTAACTTTGGAGAATGAAATAATTTTTAATCATTATTTCTTCTTAGTTTTCACGCAAGAAGATACAAGTGATATCAAAATAACTAATTTGTTTAGTTGGTCTGATGAAAATAAATTCTGTAATATTGCAGTCACTAGAGATATGGTAATTAAACACGTAGACCAATTAAAGCAAAATAAATCCCCAAAGGTTCTTAAACAGTGCAAAATGAAACTTAATGGACCAAATTTTGTAATATATCTATTTAAACAGGTGTAGTGCATGAGATGTGGAAGATGGTAAACGTAATTCCCATTTTGAAAGCAGTAGATAAGTCATTACCCTCTAATTACCGCCCAATAAGCATGACCTCAATTGTAGGCAAATTACAAGTTAATTATAGCTGATATTATATGAAGCCAAAGCAGCAGTAAAAAACATTCACGTAGAAACCACCAGTTTACTCCAGCCAAACCAACTGGGCTTCTGTGGTCTCTCAAGGCAGTGACACTGCAGCTCATGCAGCAAGGGCTTACATCAGGGACTTACCAGAAGACAAGGCCTTTGTCAAACTAAACTTTAGAAATGCCTTTAATATGGTTGAAAGAGATGTAGCATTGCCAGCTGTTCGGGATCCGTTCCCCCAGTCTTTTGCCCTTCATTTCAGCTGGCTACAGCATATCCAAAATTCTCTTGTTTGGAGAACATTAAATTCCCTATTCAAAGTGTGTTCAGCAGGGTGATCCACTCGTTCCATTTCTCTTCTGATGGCGGGAAGAGAACTAACCTCCAGCTTGCAAAGCGAGTTCAATATCTGGTACCTGGATGATGGCACTCTGGCAGGTACAGAAGAGTCCCTGCTGGAGGACATACAACTGGTGAAGACACAGGGATAAGCCTTAGAGCTCATCCTCATTCTTTCTAAGTCTAATGTGAGGGAAAAGTTCAACAGATATGAGTAGCGAGCGAGGATATGGTGACGATAGTTTGATTGCCAGTCTGCTTCTTAACGTATGGTCAGTGTCTAGCTCCTGCAACCCCCCCACCATTTTCTCCACCCGGAAAGGTGACGTGTGGGGCTCCGACCAAATGGTAATCACTTGACTCACAGCTCCCAACACAACTGTAAGTAAAAGCCTCTGCTCCTGTTTTTAATGGATATATTGATTAAAAGCTTCACTTTTAACCAATTCTAAGACTTAGTTCATTCTGTCTTGATTTTGAAGTTTTGCATTTAAAACTTCACCAGTCTTTTAAATGTTTTACTTATCATGGAGAGTGATTTCTCAAGCAGTTAGTTAAATATGTTTATTATGCACCACATACCCATCATGCGGGCGGTAGTCACCACATACCCATCCTGTGGGCGGTAGTCAAAAGATTACAGAGGTACATAATTGGTCCAGGGACTGGACTCCAAAGTTTTGATAGCTGAGCAAGTTACAGAGGTAATGAACTCACAATTTACAAAGGTAATGAACTCCAGGTAGGTCTAGTCACAATCATGACGAGTTACAAAGGTATTTACAGATTACAGAGGTACGTAATAGGTTCAGGGACTGGGCCCCAAAGTTTTGATAGCTGAACTAGGTACAAAGGTAATGAACTCACAAGTTACAAAGGTAATGAATCCTGTAAGAATGATTACTTACATTTATACATGGCTACAATCATGAACAATTAATAGAGTAATGAGCAATTCACACTTCCACACCCGGTCACAACTGTAATGAGTTATTGGTGCAAATATTGATTGTTGAGTCACACACACACACACACACACACACACACACACACACACACACACACACACACACACACACACATACACAAACTCATACACACACACACACATAAACACACATAAACACACACACACACACAACACATCCCTTGAAACTGGGCAACTACCTGAGAAATGGAAGACAGCTAATGTAGTCCCCATATTTAAGAAAGGAAACAGAAACGAGGCACTAAACTACAGACCTGTGTCTCTGACATGTATCGTGTGCAAAGTCATGGAGAAGATTATCAGGAGGAGAGTGGTCGAACACCTGGAAAGGAACAAGATTATAAATGAAAACCAGCATGGGTTCATGGAAGGCAAATCTTGTATCACAAACCTCCTGGAGTTTTATGACAAGGTAACAGAAGTAAGACACGAGAGAGAGGGTTGGGTAGATTGCATTTTCCTAGACTGCAGGAAGGCCTTTGACACAGTTCCCCACAAGAGATTAGTGCAGAAGCTGGAGGATCAGGCACACGTAAAAGGAAGGGCACTGCAATGGATAAGGGAATACCTGACAGGGAGGCAGCAACGAGTCATGGTACGTGAAGAGGTATCACAGTGGGCGCCTGTTACGAGCGGGGTCCCACAGGGGTCAGTTCTAGGACCAGTGCTATTTTTGATATATGTGAACGACATGATGGAAGGAATAGACTCTGAAGTGTCCCTGTTCGCAGATGACGTGAAGTTGATGAGAAGAATTAAATCGGACGAGGATGAGGCAGGGCTGCAAAGAGACCTGGAGAGGCTGGACAGGTGGTCCAGTAACTGGCTTCTCGAATTCAATCCAGCAAAATGCAAAGTCATGAAGATTGGGGAGGGGCAAAGAAGACCGCAGACAGAGTATAGGCTAGGTGGACAAAGACTACAGACCTCACTCAGGGAGAAAGACCTTGGGGTGACCATAACACCGAGCACATCACCGGAGGCACACATCAACCAAATAACCGCTGCAGCATACGGGCGCCTGGCAAACCTGAGAATAGCGTTCCGATACCTTAATAAGGAATCGTTCAAGACACTGTACACTGTGTATGTTAGGCCCATACTGGAGTATGCAGCACCAGTCTGGAACCCACACCTGGTCAAGCACGTCAAGAAGTTAGAGAAAGTACAAAGGTTTGCAACAAGGCTAGTCCCAGAGCTCAAGGGAATGTCGTACGAGGAAAGGTTAAGGGAAATCGGACTGACGACACTGGAGGACAGAAGGGTCAGGGGAGACATGATAACGACATACAAGATACTGCGGGGAATAGACAAGGTGGACAGAGATAGGATGTTCCAGAGAGGGGACACAGGGACAAGGGGTCACAACTGGAAGCTGAAGACTCAGACGAGTCACAGGGACGTTAGGAAGTATTTCTTCAGTCATAGAGTTGTCAGCAAGTGGAATAGCCTAGCAAGTGAAGTAGTGGAGGCAGGAACCATACATAGTTTTAAGAAGAGGTATGACAAAGCTCAGGAAGCAGAGAGAGAGAGGATCCAGTAGCGATCAGTGAAGAGGCGGGGCCAGGAGCTGAGTCTCGACCCCTGCAACCACAATTAGGTGAGTACAATTAGGTGAGTACACACACATACACACACACACACATACACACACACACACACATACACACACACACACACACACACACACACACACACACACACACACATACATACACACTGGAGGACAGGAGGGTCAGGGGAGACATGATAACGACATATAAAATACTGCGTGGAATAGACAAGGTGGATAAGGACAGGATGTTCCAGGGAGGGGACACAGAAACAAGAGGCCACAATTGGAAGTTGAAGACACAAATGAGTCAGAGAGATAGTAGGAAGTATTTCTTCAGTCATAGAGTTGTAAGGCAGTGGAATAGCCTAGAAAATGACGTAGTGGAGGCAGGAACCATACACAGTTTTAAGACGAGGTTTGATAAAGCTCATGGAGCGGGGAGAGAGAGGGTCTAGTAGCAACCGGTGAAGAGGCGGGGCCAGGAGCTAGGAATCGACCCCTGCAACCACAAATAGGTGAGTACACACACACACACGCACACACATACACATACATACACAAACACACACACACACACACACACATACACACACACAAACACACACACACATACATACACACACACACACACACCCACACACACACAAACACGCACACATACATACACACACACACACACACATACACACACACACAGACACATACACACACACACACACACACACACACACACACACACACACATACACAAACACACACACACACACACACACACACACACACACACATACACACACACACACATACACACACACCCACATACACACACCCACATACACACATACACACACACACACACACACACACACACACACACACACACACACACACACACTGTAAGTGCGGTAAGTCCCAGGAGGTTGGGGGTCAGGTCACAAGAAGGTGTGGGCAGCCAAGGACCACTGAGACTTACCTTAAACGCACAAGCCACCTACCTTTCAGTACATAATAAACCCACACATAACTCCACACAATTACACACAAAATTACACACTCACACACACACACACACACACACACACACACACACACACACACACACACACACACACACACACACACATATCCAGACACACACACACTCCCCCCTCACCACCGACATCTCACTACTTCCCCTGATCCATCCCCTCCCTCGATCACCCTCCCCTCCCCCGTTCACCCCAAACCCTCCCCACCCCTCCCCACTCAGCTCCCAAATAGCCACAGTTCCTCCACTACTTCCCCCCCCACACTCTGACACACACACTACTAACCTAACATACAGAACTACATAGGTTTCCCACTCTGAGGCAATCAGGATAAAACAAAAATGGGTTGCCAGAGAGTAACAAGAAAAACCAAGGGACAGGAGGAGGAAAATGCAAGGAAGATTGGGCAGCAGAGCTCATAAAAAGGGATCATGAATGGGAAAAGAAACTAGAAGAACTTAGCATGAGAATGGAAGAGAGGATAGATATGGAAAGCAGGAAGTGGGAGGTGCATGTCAAAGCAGCAGAAGCTAGGATACAGAGTTTAGAAGAGGAACTGAAAAATCTGAAACAGCCTAAAGAACTAAAGAACATTTTGGGATTGACAACAGAGACTGCTACCTCAGCCACAAATAAGGGGACTGTAGGGAAAGAAGGGGCACAACTGCATGGAGATGCTCTATCAGAGGAGACTGTAGCAAATGAAAGAGCTAAGCTTTATGTGGAGGCCCTAACAGACAACAACAGAGCCCAAGGAAAGCCGAGAAGGGAAAATGACAGGCCACTGAGCCCAAGTACATTAGCCAGTGAAACTGATGAAAGGAAAGCTGCAGTGGAGGAAACCAAATTAAATGAGGGGATACACAGGGATATGCAGTGGGAGAATGAAAGGGTGAGGTCAGTCTTTGTGTATGGGCTCCAGGAAGTCGAAGGGGAAACATATGAAGCAAGAAAACAAGGGGAAAAAAAGCAATTGAAAGCATCATGAAAGCAATAGGAGAAGACGATATGACCCAGCTGGAAAATTTTCGGAGAATAGGGGGGTTTGTAAAAAAAAGAACCCGGCCAGTGAGAGTGACCTTCAAGGCAGAAGCGACTCGGACCAGGATACTGCAGGAGAAAGCACGATTAAGGGACATGACGGCATACAGGAGGGTGTATCTCGACCGCGACAGAACACAAGAAGAAAGGAAGAAACTGAGAGAGATGGTACAAAGGCGAAAGGAGGAAAGAGAGGGGATGGAGAAGACAGACAGGAGATCCCAGACCCAGGAAGAAGATCTAATACAGCCTCCCTCACAACTTTCTATAGAAGCCTCCCAACCAGGTCAACCCCAGTGCAACCAAACACTCTAAATCAAAACACCCATGCCACATCCAATGCCCCCACCCACTACATTACAAACTTCACCCCCACAGCAACAACCCATAGTTCCTTACCAGGTCTCCCACTTCCCCAACCCCAATATACTTCCCAGACCACAGTCTTAGAAAAGAAGTTGAAGGTGTGGTATACAAATGCAGATGGAATAACAAACAAGTATGAGGAGTGGCACGAAAGAATCAAAGAGACATCCCCAGACATAATAGCACTCACAGAAACAAAACTCACCAGAATAATAACAGATTCAATCTTTCCATCCGGATATCAAATCTTCAGGAAAGACAGAGGGAGGAGAGGGGGAGGAGGAGTTGCACTGCTCATTAAAAACCAGTGGGGTTTTGAGAAAATGGAAGGAATGGATGGCATGGGCGAAAGGGACTACTTAGTAGGAACAATCCAGTCTGAGGGACATAAGGTGATAATTGCAGTAATGTACAACCCACCACAGAACTGCAGGAGGCCAAGAGAAGAATACGATGAGAGCAACAGAGCAATGATCAACACACTAGCCGAGGTGGCCAGGAGAGCACACATGGGGGGAGCAAAGTTACTAGTTATGGGTGATTTCAATCACAAGGAGATTGACTGGGAAAACCTGGAGCCCCATGGGGGTCCCGAAACATGGAGAGCCAAGATGATGGATGTGGTACTGGAGAACCTCATGCATCAACATGTTAGAGACACTACCAGAGAGAGAGGAGAGGATGAACCAGCAAGGTTGGACCTTGTATTCACCATGAGTAGTTCGGACATCGAGGGTATCATGTATGAAAGGCCCCTGGGAGCTAGTGATCATGTGGTTCTGTGCTTCGACTACATAGTTGAGCTCCAAGTGGAGAGAGTAGCAGGAATAGGCTGGGAAAAACCAAACTACAAAAGGGGGAACTACTCAGGCATGAGGAACTTCCTTCAAGACATTCAGTGGGAGAGGGAACTGACAGGAAAACCAGTACAAGAAATGATGGACTATGTAGCAACAAAATGCAAGGAGGCAGAGGAGAGGTTTGTTCCCAAGGGAAACAGAAATAATGGGAAGAACAGAACGAGTCCTTGGTTCACCCAAAGGTGTAGGGAGGCAAAAACTAGGTGTACTAGAGAATGGAAAAGGTACAGAAGACAGAGAACTCAGGAAAATAAAGAAATCAGCCGAAGAGCCAGAAACGAATATGCACAGATAAGAAGGGAGGCTCAGAGACAATATGAAAATGACATAGCATCAAAAGTAAAGACTGACCCGAAGCTGTTGTACAGCCACATCAGGAGGAAAACAACAGTCAAGGACCAGGTAATCAGACTGAGGAAGGGTGATGGGGAATTCACAAGAAACGACCGAGAGGTATGTCAGGAGCTCAACACAAGATTTAAAGAGGTATTTACAGTGGAAACCAGTAGGACTCCAAGAAATCAGAACAGGGGGGCACACCAGCAAGTGCTGGATGAGGTACATATAACCAAGGAGGAGGTGAAGAAGCTGCTATGCGAACTTGACACCTCAAAGGCGGTGGGACCAGACAACATCTCTCCATGGGTCCTTAAAGAGGGAGCAGAGATATTGTGTGAGCCATTAACAAAGATCTTCAACACATCATTTGAAACTGGGCAACTCCCTGAGGTATGGAAAATGGCAAATGTAGTCCCAATTTTTAAAAAGGGAGACAGACATGAGGCACTAAACTACAGACCTGTATCTCTAACGTGTATAGTATGCAAGGTCATGGAGAAGATCATCAGGAGGAGAGTGGTGGGGCACCTGGAAAGAAACAAGTGTATAATTGACAACCAGCACGGTTTCAGGGAAGGAAAATCCTGTGTCACAAACCTACTAGAGTTTTATGACAAGGTGACAGAAGTAAGACAAGAGAGAGAGGGGTGGATCGACTGCGTATTTTTGGACTGCAAGAAGGCTTTCGACACAGTTCCTCACAAGAGGTTACTGCAAAAGCTAGAGGACCAGGCACACATAACAGGAAAGGCACTGCAATGGATCAGAGAATATCTGACAGGGAGGAAACAACGAGTCATGGTACGCGACGAGGTGTCAGAGTGGGCGCCTGTGACAAGCGGGGTTCCACAGGGGTCAGTCCTAGGACCTGTGCTGTTCTTGGTATACGTGAACGACATAACGGAAGGGATAGACTCAGAAGTGTCCTTGTTTGCAGACGATGTGAAGTTAATGAGAAGAATCGAATCGGACGAGGATCAGGCAGGACTACAAAGAGATCTGGACAGGCTACAAGCCTGGTCCAGCAACTGGCTCCTTGAATTTAACCCTGCCAAATGCAAAGTCATGAAGATTGGGGAAGGGCAAAGAAGACCGCAGACACAATATAGTTTAGATGGCCAAAGACTGCAAACCTCACTCAAGGAAAAAGATCTGGGGGTGAGTATAACACCGAGCATATCTCCTGAGGCGCACATCAATCAGATAACTGCTGCAGCATACGGGCGCCTGGCAAACCTACGGATAGCGTTCCGATACCTCAGTAAGGATTCGTTTAAGACTCTGTACACCATCTACGTCAGGCCCATACTGGAGTATGCAGCACCAGTTTGGAATCCACACCTAGTCAAGCACGTCAAGAAATTAGAGAAAGTGCAAAGGTTTGCAACAAGACTAGTCCCAGAGCTACGGGGATTGTCCTATGAAGAAAGGTTGAGGGAAATCGGCCTGACGACACTGGAGGCCAGGAGGGTCAGGGGAGACATGATAACGACATATAAAATACTGCGCGGAATAGACGAGGTGGACAAAGACGGGATGTTCCAGAGATGGGACACAGACACAAGAGGTCACAATTGGAAGTTGAAGACTCAGATGAATCAAAGGGATGTTAGGAAGTATTTCTTCAGTCATAGAGTAGTCAGGCCATGGAATAGCCTAGAAAGTGATGTGGTGGAGGCAGGAACCATGCATAGTTTTAAGGCGAGATATGATAGAGCTCATGGGGCAGGGAGAGAGAGGACCTAGTAGCAATCAGCGAAGAGGCGGGGCCAGGAGCTGTGACTCGACCCCTGCAACCACAAATAGGTGAGTACAAATAGGTGAGTACACACACACACACTGTAAGTGTGGTAAGTCCCAGGAGGTTGGGGGTCAGGTCACAAGGTGTGGGCAGCCAAGGACCACTGAGACTTACCTTAAACGCACAAGCCACCTACCTTTCAGTACATATTAAACCCACACATAATTCCACACACAATTACACACAAAATTACACACACACACACACACACACACACACACACACACACACACACACACACACACACACACACACACACACACACACACACACATATCCAGACACACATACACTCCCCCCTCACCACCGACATCTCACTACTTCCCCTGATCCCTCCCCTCCCTCGATCACCCTCCCCTCCCCCGTTCACCCTAAACCCTCCTCACCCCTCCCCACTCAGCTCCCACATAGCCACAGTTCCTCCACTACTTCCCCCCCACACTCTGACACACACACTACTAACCTAACATACAGAACTACATAGGTTTCCCACTCTGAGGCAATCAGGATAAAACAAAAATGGGTTGCCAGAGAGCAACAAGAAAAACCAAGGGACAGGAGGAGGAAAATGCAAAGGAAGAGCTCATAAAAAGGGATCATGAATGGGAAAAGAAACTAGAAGAACTTAGCATGAGAATGGAAGAGAGGATAGATATGGAAAGCAGGAAGTGGGAGGTGCATGTCAAAGCAGCAGAAGCTAGGATACAGAGTTTAGAAGAGGAATTGAAAAATCTGAAACAGCCTAAAGAACTAAAGAACATTTTGGGATTGACAACAGAGACTGCTACCTCAGCCACAAATAAGGGGACTGTAGGGAAAGAAGGGGCACAACTGCATGGAGATGCTCTTTCAGAGGAGACTGTAGCAAATGAAAGAGCTAAGCTTTATGTGGAGGCCCTAACAGACAACAACAGAGCCCAAGGAAAGCCGAGAAGGGAAAATGACAGGCCACTGAGCCCAAGTACATTAGCCAGTGAAACTGATGAAAGGAAAGCTGCAGTGGAGGAAACCAAATTAAATGAGGAGATACACAGGGATATGCAGTGGGAGAATGAAAGGGTGAGGTCAGTCTTTGTGTATGGGCTCCAGGAAGTCGAAGGGGAAACATATGAAGCAAGAAAACAAGGGGAAAAAAAGCAATTGAAAGCAATAGGAGAAGACGATGTGACCCAGCTGGAAAATTTTCGGAGAATAGGGGGGTTTGTAAAAAAAAGAACCCGGCCAGTGAGAGTGACCTTCAAGGCAGAAGCGACTCGGACCAGGATCCTGCAGGAGAAAGCACGATTAAGGGACATGACGGCATACAGGAAGGTGTATCTCGACCGTGACAGAACACAAGAAGAAAGGAAGAAACTGAGAGAGATGGTACAAAGGCGAAAGGAGGAAAGAGAGGGGATGGAGAAGACAGACAGGAGATCCCAGACCCAGGAAGAAGATCAAATACAGCCTCCCTCACAACTTTCTATAGAAGCCTCCCAACCAGGTCAACCCCAGTGCAACCAAACACTCTAAATCAAAACACCCATGCCACATCCAATGCCCCCACCCACTACATTACAAACTTCACCACCACAGCAACAACCCATAGTTCCTTACCAGGTCTCCCACTTCCCCAACCCCAATATACTTCCCAGACCACAGTCTTAGAAAAGAAGTTGAAGGTGTGGTATACAAATGCAGATGGAATAACAAACAAGTATGAGGAGTGGCACGAAAGAATCAAAGAGACATCCCCAGACATAATAGCACTCACAGAAACAAAACTCACCAGAATAATAACAGATTCAATCTTTCCATCCGGATATCAAATCCTCAGGAAAGACAGAGGGAGGAGAGGGGAAGGAGGAATTGCACTGCTCATTAAAAACCAGTGGGGTTTTGAGAAAATGGAAGGAATGGATGGCATGGGCGAAAGGGACTGCTTAGTAGGAACAATCCAGTCTGAGGGACATAAGGTGATAATTGCAGTAATGTACAACCCACCACAGAACTGCAGGAGGCCAAGAGAAGAATACGATGAGAGCAACAGAGCAATGATCGACACACTAGCCGAGGTGGCCAGGAGAGCACACATGGGGGGAGCAAAGTTACTAGTTATGGGTGATTTCAATCACAAGGAGATTGACTGGGAAAACCTGGAGCCCCATGGGGGTCCCGAAACATGGAGAGCCAAGACGATGGATGTGGTACTGGAGAACCTCATGCATCAACATGTTAGAGACACTACCAGAGAGAGAGGAGAGGATGAACCAGCAAGGTTGGACCTTGTATTCACCATGAGTAGTTCGGACATCGAGGGTATCATGTATGAAAGGCCCCTGGGAGCTACTGATCATGTGGTTTTGTGCTTCGACTACATAGTTGAGCTCCAAGTGGAGAGAGTAGCAGGAATAGGCTGGGAAAAACCAAACAACAAAAGGGGGAACTACTCAGGCATGAGGAACTTCCTTCAAGACATTCAGTGGGAGAGGGAACTGACAGGAAAACCAGTACAAGAAATGATGGACTATGTAGCAACAAAATGCAAGGAGGCAGAGGAGAGGTTTGTTCCCAAGGGAAACAGAAATAATGGGAAGAACAGAACGAGTCCTTGGTTCACCAAAGGTGTAGGGAGGCAAAAACTAGGTGTACTAGAGAATGGAAAAGGTACAGAAGACAGAGAACTCAGGAAAATAAAGAAATCAGCCGAAGAGCCAGAAACGAATATGCGCAGATAAGAAGGGAGGCTCAGAGACAATATGAAAATGACATAGCATCAAAAGTAAAGACTGACCCGAAGCTGTTGTACAGCCACATCAGGAGGAAAACAACAGTCAAGGACCAGGTAATCAGACTGAGGAAGGGTGATGGGGAATTCACAAGAAACGACCGAGAGGTATGTCAGGAGCTCAACACAAGATTTAAAGAGGTATTTACAGTGGAAACCAGTAGGACTCCAAGAAATCAGAACAGGGGGGGCACACCAGCAAGTGCTGGATGAGGTACATATAACCAAGGAGGAGGTGAAGAAGCTGCTATGCGAACTTGACACCTCAAAGGAGGTGGGACCAGACAACATCTCTCCATGGGTCCTTAAAGAGGGAGCAGAGATATTGTGTCAGCCATTAACAAAGATCTTCAGCAGATCATTTGAAATTGGGCAACTCCCTGAGGTATGGAAAATGGCAAATGTAGTCCCAATTTTTAAAAAGGGAGACAGACATGAGGCACTAAACTACAGACCTGTATCACTAACGTGTATAGTATGCAAGGTCATGGAGAAGATCATCAGGAGGAGAGTGGTGGGGCACCTGGAAAGAAACAAGTGTATAATTGACAACCAGCACGGTTTCAGGGAAGGAAAATCCTGTGTCACAAACCTACTAGAGTTTTATGACAAGGTGACAGAAGTAAGACAAGAGAGAGAGGGGTGGATCGACTGCGTATTTTTGGACTGCAAGAAGGCCATCGACACAGTTCCTCAAAAGAGGTTACTCCAAAAGCTAGAGGACCAGGCACACATAACAGGAAAGGCACTGCAATGGATCAGAGAATATCTGACAGGGAGGCAACAACGAGTCATGGTACGCGACGAGGTGTCAGAGTGGGCGCCTGTGACAAGCGGGGTTCCACAGGGGTCAGTCCTAGGACCGGTGCTGTTCTTGGTATACGTGAACGACATAACGGAAGGGATAGACTCAGAAGTGTCCTTGTTTGCAGATGATGTGAAGTTAATGAGAAGAATCGAATCGGACGAGGATCAGGCAGGACTACAAAGAGACCTGGACAGGCTACAAGCCTGGTCCAGCAACTGGCTCCTTGAATTTAACCCTGCCAAATGCAAAGTCATGAAGATTGGGGAAGGGCAAAGAAGACCGCAGACACAATATAGTTTAGATGGCCAAAGACTGCAAACCTCACTCAAGGAAAGAGATCTGGGGGTGAGTATAACACCGAGCATATCTCCTGAGGCGCACATCAATCAGATAACTGCTGCAGCATACGGGCGCCTGGCAAACCTACGGATAGCGTTCCGATACCTCAGAAAGGATTCGTTTAAGACTCTGTACACCATCTACGTCATGCCCATACTGGAGTATGCAGCACCAGTTTGGAATCCACACCTAGTCAAGCACGTCAAGAAATTAGAGAAAGTGCAAAGGTTTGCAACAAGACTAGTCCCAGAGCTACGGGGATTGTCCTATGAAGAAAGGTTGAGGGAAATCGGCCTGACGACACTGGAGGCCAGGAGGATCAGGGGAGACATGATAACGACATATAAAATACTGCGCGGAATAGACGAGGTGGACAAAGACGGGATGTTCCAGAGATGGGACACAGACACAAGAGGTCACAATTGGAAGTTGAAGACTCAGATGAATCAAAGGGATGTTAGGAAGTATTTCTTCAGTCATAGAGTAGTCAGGCCATGGAATAGCCAAGAAAGTGATGTAGTGGAGGCAGGAACCATACATAGTTTTAAGGCGAGGTATGATAGAGCTCATGGGGCAGGGAGAGAGAGGACCTATTAGCATTCAGCGAAGAGGCGGGGCCAGGAGCTGTGACTCGACCCCTGCAACCACAAATAGGTGAGTACAAATAGGTGAGTACACACATATACACACACACACACACACACACACACACACACACACACACACACACACACACACACACACATACACACTTCACTCTGGAGGTCCCAAGGTGGTAATAGCAGTGATGTATAACCCACCACAGAACAGCAGGAGGCCAAGGCAAGAGTACGACGAGAGCAATAGAGCGATGGTTGACACACTGGCAAGAGTGGCCAGAAGAGCTCATGCATGCAGGGCAAAGCTCCTGATCATGGGTGACTTTAACCACAAGGAGATCGATTGGGAGAACTTGGACCCACATGGGGGCCAAGATACATGGAGGGCTAAGATGATGGAGGTGGTACTGGAAAACTTCATGTGCCAACACGTAAGGGACACTACAAGAGAGAGAGGAGAGGATGAACCAGCAAGGCTGGACTTAGTATTCACCTTGAGTAGTGCAGATATCGAGGACATCACATATGAAAGACCCCTTGGGGCCAGTGACCATGTGGTTTTAAGCTTCGAATACACAGTAGAGCTACAAGTGGAGGGAGGAGCAGGAAGGCCAGGACGAATGAAGCCAAACTACAAGAAAGGGGACTACACAGGAATGAGGAACTACCTGAACGGGGTTCAGTGGGACAGAGAACTGGCAGGGAAGCCAGTTAATGAGATGATGGAATATGTAGCAACAAAATGCAAGGAGGCTGAGGAGAGGTTTGTACCCAAGGGTAACAGGATTAATGAAAAAGCCAGGATGAGCCTATGGTTTACCCAAAGGTGCAGGGAGGCAAAAATCAAGTGTGCTAGGGAATGGAAGAAATATAGAAGGCAAAGGACCCAGGAGAATAAGGAGAACAGTCGTAGAGCCAGAAACGAATATGCACAGATAAGAAGGGAGGCCCAAAGACAATATGAAAATGACATAGCAGCGAAAGCCAAATCTGACCCGAAACTGTTGTACAGCCACATCAGGAGGAAAACAACAGTCAAGGACCAGGTAATCAGGCTAAGGAAGGAAGGAGGAGAGACAACAAGAAATGACCGTGAAGTATGTGAAGAACTCAACAAGAGATTCAAAGAAGTGTTCACAGAGGAGACAGAAGGGACTCCAGAAAGACGGAGAGGTGGGGCACACCACCAAGTGCTGGACACAGTGCACACAACCGAGGAAGAAGTGAAGAGGCTTCTGAGTGAGCTAGATACCTCAAAGGCAATGGGGCCAGATAACATCTCCCCATGGGTATTGAGAGAGGGAGCAGAGGCGCTATGTGTACCCCTAACAACAATATTCAATACATCTATCGAAACAGGGAGATTGCCTGACGCATGGAAGACAGCAAATGTAGTCCCAATCTTTAAAAAAGGAGACAGACATGAAGCATTAAACTACAGACCAGTGTCACTGACATGTATAGTATGCAAAATCATGGAGAAGATTATCAGGAGAAGAGTGGTGGAACACCTAGAAAGGAATGATCTCATCAACAGCAGCCAACATGGTTTCAGGGACGGGAAATCCTGTGTCACAAACCTACTGGAGTTCTATGACATGGTGACAGCAGTAAGACAAGAGAGAGAGGGGTGGGTGGATTGCATTTTCTTGGGCTGCAAGAAGGCGTTTGACACAGTTCCACACAAGAGATTGGTGCAAAAACTGGAGGACCAAGCAGGGATAACAGGGAAGGCACTACAATGGATCAGGGAATACTTGTCAGGAAGACAGCAGCGAGTCATGGTACGTGGCGAGGTGTCAGAGTGGGCACCTGTGACCAGCGGGGTCCCGCAGGGGTCAGTCCTAGGACCAGTGCTGTTTCTGTTATTTGTGAACGACATGACGGAAGGAATAGACTCTGAGGTGTCCCTGTTTGCAGATGACGTGAAGTTGATGAGAAGAATTCACTCGATCGAAGACCAGGCAGAACTACAAAGGGATCTGGACAGGCTGCAGACCTGGTCCAGCAATTGGCTCCTGGAGTTCAATCCCATCAAGTGCAAAGTCATGAAGATTGGGGAAGGGCAAAGAAGGCCGTAGACGGAGTACAGTCTAGGGGGTCAGAGACTACAAACCTCACTCAAGGAAAAAGATCTTCGGGTGAGTATAACACCAGGCACATCTCCTGAAGCGCACATCAACCAAATAACTGCTGCAGCATATGGGCGCCTAGCAAACCTCAGAACAGCATTACGACATCTTAATAAGGAATCATTCAGGACCCTGTACACCGTGTATGTTAGGCCCATATTGGAGTATGCGGCACCAATTTGGAACCCACACCTAGCCAAGCACGTGAAGAAACTAGAGAAAGTGCAAAGGTTTGCAACAAGACTAGTCCCAGAGCTAAGAGGTATGTCCTACGAGGAGAGGTTAAGAGAAATCAACCTGACGACACTGGAGGACAGGAGAGATAGGGGGAACATGATAACGACATACAAAATACTGAGAGGAATTGACAAGGTGGACAAAGACAGGATGTACCAGAGATTGGACACAGTAACAAGGGGACACAGTTGGAAGCTGAAGACACAGATGAATCACAGGGATGTTAGGAAGTATTTCTTCAGCCACAGAGTAGTCAGTAAGTGGAATAGTTTGGGAAGCGATGTAGTGGAGGCAGGATCCATACATAGCTTTAAGCAGAGGTATGATAAAGCTCACGGCTCAGGGAGAGTGACCTAGTAGCGATCAGTGAAGAGGCGGGGCCAGGAGCTCGGACTCGACCCCCGCAACCTCAACTAGGTGAGTACAACTAGGTGAGTACATATATATATACACATATACACACATATATATATACACACACACACACACACACATACACACATACACACACATACACACACATACACACATATACACACATACACATACACACACACACACACACACACAAACACACACACACACATACACACACATACACACACATACACACACACACACATACACACACACATACACACATACACACACACGCACACACACACACGTCAAGAAATTAGAGAAAGTGCAAAGGTTTGCAACAAGACTAGTCCCAGAGCTACGGGGATTGTCCTACGAAGAAAGGTTGAGGGAAATCGGCCTGACGACACTGGAGTCCAGGAGGGTCAGGGGAGACATGATAACGACATATAAAATACTGCGCGGAATAGACGAGGTGGACAAAGACGGGATGTTCCAGAGATGGGACACAGACACAAGAGGTCACAATTGGAAGTTGAAGACTCAGATGAATCAAAAGGATGTTAGTAAGTATTTCTTCAGTCATAGAGTAGTCAAGCTGTGGAATAGCCTAGAAAGTGAAGTAGTGGAGGCGGAAGCCATACATAGTATTAAGGCGAGGTATGATAGAGCTCATGGAGCAGGGAGAGAGAGGACCTAGTAGCAATCAGCGAAGAGGCAGGGCCAGGAGCTATGACTCGACCCCTGCAACCACAAATAGGTGAGTACAAATAGGTGAGTACACACACATACACACACACACACACACACACACACACACACACACACACACAACACACAACACACAACACACAACACACCTACACACCTACACACCTACACACCTACAACAGGCCTAGTGTCTAATCGACATGTGCCTAGGACAAAATGGTAACTAACACACGCATCACACACACACACGCATCACACACACACACGCATCACACACACACATGCATCACACACACACACGCATCACACACACACACACATCACACACACACACACGCATCACACACACACACGCATCACACACACACACGCATCACACACACACGCATCACACACATGCATCACACACATACATGACACACACACAGGCATCACACACACACACACACACACACACACACGTTCTCATATACAACAGGCCTAGTGTCTAATCGACATGTGCCTAGGACAAAATGGTGACTAACACACACACACACACACATGGTGGGTGCAGACGTGGGTACACAAGGCTCCGAGAACCTTCGTGTTTCTGAGGGGTGCAATAACCCCTAGCAGTAATCAGTGGTAGTGACAAAGTCAGTGAAGAAACCTACGAGTGATAACTATAGTTATTAGTTGAAAAAATTCGAGGGGAAACCTAAATTCAGTATTTTCTTTTAAAAGTGCCAAACCGTTGTGGATCTACTAGGCACTGTTGCCACACAGATACAAACATAAAAAGATCAAAGTGAGTGTGGAAACGGGTGATCAAGAATTACCAGCGTTTGGTTAACAAGCGAAATGTGGGGCACGCACCGTAATGTGAGAGTGAAAAAGTTAATAGGCAAAAGGAGAAAGAAAAAATAAAATATACAACAAGGGAAGGTGGCAGTAGGCCTACTGAAGCAGTGATGTCACAACAGTCTGTATGCCATTATACATATGAAGTGTAACACCGAATGTGAAGTGTATTCTGTAATAAGTGAAAAGTGAAATCACTTGAGGAACGCGGGATGCATGAGCATATATGATTATAAACATCACGGGTGAAGGAGTTACAAAATAGTAAGAGAAGGCCTATGTACGACCACTACGTCATCAGCTTCTGGCAACTTGTCATCACACCGCTGTCAGCGCAAGTATTCCACCTGTTGAGGTTGCATTTTGCAAGATTGAGTCTGGTCCTGCATCACTGTTAGATACTGGTCACTCACTCCTGCAAGCCATTACCAGAATTAGAGTAGAAATAGCATAGAGGAGAGTGCAAGGAGTAAAGCGGTAGTGAGGGATAACGTCAGACACTTAAGCTGACACAAGCTAAATTTTACAACCTAGCTACTTTCTGAATTTTAGAAGTAGAATCGATAAGTGTTACAAGTATTGGTAAGCTTAGAATTACTGGTATCTACCGGTATTTATTAGCAGTATGAATACTTAGAAGTGGGGGC
The DNA here is from genome assembly GCF_038502225.1 of Cherax quadricarinatus. NCBI lineage: Eukaryota > Metazoa > Arthropoda > Malacostraca > Decapoda > Parastacidae > Cherax > Cherax quadricarinatus. Next base: position 21,513,906 of record NC_091369.1, on the reverse strand, counting down.
ACACACACACACACACACACACACACACACACACACACATACACACACACATACACACACACACACACACACACACACGCACACGCACACACACATGCACACACACATACACATACACACACACACATACAAACACACACACACACACACACACACACACACATATATATACACACACATACACACACACATACACACACACATACATACACACACACATACACACACACACACACACACACACACACACACACACACACACACACACACACACACACACACACACACATACACACACACACACATACACACACACACACATACACACATACACACACACATACACACACACACACACACACACACACACGTACACACACACACACACATACACACACACACACACACATACACATACATATACACACACAGGAACAAGCACTTGTAAGCTGTAGTACACACGCAAACACACACATACAGGATTTCACACCGTCCTGTGAACTGACCATCTGAACCTTTCTCCTCTCCCTCCCCCTCTTTCTACCCTAAGTAGACCTATCTCTACCTTTCTCACTCTTTACCTATATCTCTCTCTCTACCTATCACTCTTTACCTATATCTCTCTCTCTCTCTTCCCTCTCCCATCTCTCCCCTCTAACATCTCTTACCTCTAACACCTCCCCCCATCTAACATCTCTCCCCCTCTAACATCTGTCCCCTCCCATTATCTCTCCCCTCTCCCTTTCCCCATCTCTCTCCCATCCTCCCCTCCCTCACCCCCTAGCCTCTCTCCCCTCTCGCTCTTCCATCTCCCCCCTCTTTCCCCCTTCTCCCCCTCTCTGCCCCCTCTCTCTCCCCCTCTTTGCCTTCTCTTTCTCTCTCTCTCTCCCTCTCTCCCCCCCTCTCTCTCTCTCTCTCTCTCTCTCTCTCTCTCTCTCTCTCTCTCTCTCTCTCTCTCTTGCTCTCTCTCTCTCTCTTGCTCTCTCTCGTCCCCATTTTCCCTTCTAACTCTCCCCTCTCCTACTCTTCCCTTCACTCTCTCTCCCCCTCTACCTTTCCCTTCTCTCTTCTCTCACAAAAAAAAAAAAAAAAAAAAAAAAAAAAAAAATGGTGGGGACTCGCAGGAACCAAGGATCAGATGAGAATGGTTCTGGTAGGGAGGAGTAGATGGAGGAGCAGTGGAAAAGGATGGAACAAGAGTGGGAGAGAAAATTAGGAGAGCTTTCTGAAAAAAATGGAGAAAGAGCTCTCTGTGAAATTGGAAAAGAGGTTGGAGAAGGAGACAAAGAATTGGGAGGCACAAGTCGAAACTGCAGTAGCCAAGATAAGGGTCCTAGAAGTTGAGATAAATAGGCTGAAGCGAGTTACAGGGGCAGTGACCAGAGAAGACAGCATATGAAGCTGCGAGGCCGAACAGGAAGGAAGGAATTATGAATTATGCTAAGGTCATATCAGTCTGCCAAGGAGGACCAAGGAGTGAAAGGGAAGATCAGCTGGTTGCAGATGGAGAGGGTGATAGGTCGAATGCTGAGACACAACCAGGCTATCAACAGCCACTGGAAAAATCAAGGGAGAAACTGACCACATACAGGCAGGATCCAGAGTCACAGAGGGTGAGGCAATGGGAGGAAGAAAGGGCAAAATCAGTGTTTATCCATGGGCTTCAGGAAAGAGAGGAAAGGACACACAGTGAAAGGCAGCAGGAAGAAAGAAAGGAGATTGAGAAAATCATCACGGAAATAGGTGAAGAGATGGACGAGATTGTAAATTTTCAGAGAATAGGGGGGTACTCGAAGGGGAGAAACCGACCAATCAAGCTGATTCTCAGGACGGAAACAGTGCGGAACAGGATCCTCCAAGAGAAACCACGATTGAAATACTTGGAAGAGTACAAGAGGGTGTTCCTAGACAGAGACAGAACAAAATCAGAATGACAGCAGCTGAGGGAGAGGACAAAAAAGTGAAAGGAGCTAGGAAAAGAGACAAGGAGGGAACCAGCAGAGGTCAGTCAGAGCAGAACAGAACAGCAAGGGCAAGCACACACAGAACTATTCTCAGAACCATACAACCTATCACACCATCCCAACACACACTACAATCCATACCCACAGCCTCCACCCAACACCGAGCTATAGAATCCCACAGTATGCCACCAGGTCTCCCACCCTCACAGGCCCCCCAAACCACAGTGTTGGAAAGGAAACTGAAGGTATGGTACACAAACGCTGATGGAATAACAAATAAGTGGGAGGAGTGGCATGAAAGAGTCAAAGAAGCATCACCGGACATCATAGCTCTCACAGAAACCAAGCTTACAGGTATGATAACAGATGCCATCTTTCCAACGGGATACCAAATCCTGAGGAAAGACAGAGGGAACAGGGGGGTGGAGGAGTGGCGTTGCTGATCAAAAATCGCTGGAATTTTGATGAGCTGGAGAGAGGAGACAGCGGAGAAGAAAGTGATTACATAGTGGGAACACTTCACTCTGGAGGTCCCAAGGTGGTAATAGCAGTGATGTATAACCCACCACAGAACAGCAGGAGGCCAAGGCAAGAGTACGACGAGAGCAATAGAGCGATGGTTGACACACTGGCTAGAGTGGCCAGAAGAGCTCATGCATGCAGGGCAAAGCTCCTGATCATGGGTGACTTTAACCACAAGGAGATCGATTGGGAGAACTTGGACCCACATGGGGGCCAAGATACATGGAGGGCTAAGATGATGGAGGTGGTACTGGAAAACTTCATGTGCCAACACGTAAGGGACACTACAAGAGAGAGAGGAGAGGATGAACCAGCAAGGCTGGACTTAGTATTCACCTTGAGTAGTGCAGATATCGAGGACATCACATATGAAAGACCCCTTGGGGCCAGTGACCATGTGGTTTTAAGCTTCGAATACACAGTAGAGCTACAAGTGGAGGTAGAAGCAGGAAGGCCAGGATGAATGAAGCCAAACTACAAGAAAGGGGACTACACAGGAATGAGGAACTACCTGAACGGGGTTCAGTGGGACAGAGAACTGGCAGGGAAGCCAGTTAATGAGATGATGGAATATGTAGCAACAAAATGCAAGGAGGCTGAGGAGAGGTTTGTACCCAAGGGTAACAGGATTAATGAAAAAGCCAGGATGAGCCCATGGTTTACCCAAAGGTGCAGGGAGGCAAAAACCAAGTGTGCTAGGGAATGGAAGAAATATAGAAGGCAAAGGACCCAGGAGAATAAGGAGAACAGTCGTAGAGCCAGAAACGAATATGCACAGATAAGAAGGGAGGCCCAAAGACAATATGAAAATGACATAGCAGCGAAAGCCAAATCTGACCCGAAACTGTTGTACAGCCACATCAGGAGGAAAACAACAGTCAAGGACCAGGTAATCAGGCTAAGGAAGAAAGGAGGAGAGACAACAAGAAATGACCGTGAAGTATGTGAAGAACTCAACAAGAGATTCAAAGAAGTGTTCACAGAGGAGACAGAAGGGACTCCAGAAAGATGGAGAGGTGGGGCACACCACCAAGTGCTGGACGCAGTGCACACAACCGAGGAAGAAGTGAAGAGGCTTCTGAGTGAGTTAGATACCTCAAAGGCAATGGGGCCAGATAACATCTCCCCATGGGTATTGAGAGAGGGAGCAGAGGCGCTATGTGTACCCCTAACAACAATATTCAATACATCTATCGAAACAGGGAGATTGCCTGAGGCATGGAAGACAGCAAATGTAGTCCCAATCTTTAAAAAAGGAGACAGACATGAAGCATTAAACTACAGACCAGTGTCACTGACATGTATAGTATGCAAAATCATGGAGAAGATTATCAGGAGAAGAGTGGTGGAACACCTAGAAAGGAATGATCTCATCAACAGCAGCCAACATGGTTTCAGGGACGGGAAATCCTGTGTCACAAACCTACTGGAGTTCTATGACATGGTGACAGCAGTAAGACAAGAGAGAGAGGGGTGGGTGGATTGCATTTTCTTGGACTGCAAGAAGGCGTTTGACACAGTTCCACACAAGAGATTGGTGCAAAAACTGGAGGACCAAGCAGGGATAACAGGGAAGGCACTGCAATGGATCAGGGAATACTTGTCAGGAAGACAGCAGAGAATAATGGTACGAGGCGAGGTGTCAGAGTGGGCACCTGTGACCAGTGGGGTCCCACAGGGGTCAGTCCTAGGACCAGTGCAGTTTCTGGTATTTGTGAACGACATGACGGAAGGAATAAACTCCGAGGTGTCACTGTTTGCAGATGACCTGAAGTTGATGAGAAGAGTTCATTCGATCAAAGACCAGGCAGAAATACAAAGGCATCTGGACAGGCTGCAGACCTGGTCCAGCAACTGGCTCCTGGAGTTCAATCCCACCAAGTGCAAAGTCATGAGGATTGGGGAAGGGCAAAGAAGATCGCAGATGGAGTACAGTCTAGGGGGTCAGAGACTACAAACATCACTCAAGGAAAAAGATCTTGGGGTGAGTATAACACCAGGCACATCTCCTGAAGCGCACATCAACCAAATAACTGCTGCAGCATATGGGCGCCTGACAAACCTCAGAACAGCATTCCGACATCTTAACAAGGAATCGTTCAGGACCCTATACACCGTGTACGTTAGGCCCATATTGGAGTATGCGGCACCAGTTTGGAACCCACACCTAGCCAAGCATGTAAAGAAACTAGAGAAAGTGCAAAGGTTTGCAACAAGACTAGTCCCAGAGCTAAGAGGTATGTCCTATGAGGAGAGGTTAAGGGAAATCAACCTGACGACACTGGAGGACAGGAGAGATAGGGGGGACATGATAACGACTTACAAAATACTGAGAGGAATTGACAAGGTGGACAAAGACAGGATGTTCCAGAGACTGGACACAGTAACAAGGGGACACAGTTGGAAGTTGAAGACACAGATGAATCAAAGGGATGTTAGGAAGTATTTCTTCAGCCACAGAGTAGTCAGGAAGTGGAATAGTTTGGGAAGCGATGTAGTGGAGTCAGGATCCATACATAGCTTTAAGCAGAGGTACGATAAAGCTCATGGTTCAGGGAGAGTGACCTAGTAGCGACCAGTGAAGAGGCGGGGCCAGGAGCTTGGACTCGACCCCTGCAACCTCAACTAGGTGAGTACAACTAGGTGAGTACACACACACGTGCTCATATACAACAGGCCTAGTGTCTAATCGACATGTGCCTAGGACAAAATGGTAACTAACTAACACCTACACACCTACACACCTACACACCTACACACCTACACACCTACACACCTACATGCCTACACACACACAACAGGCCTAGTGTCTAATCGACATGTGCCTAGGACAAAATGGTAACTAACACACACACATAAACACACATTCACACACACACATACACACACACATACATACACACATACACACACACACACACACACATACACACATACACACACACACACACATACACACACACACACACACACACACACGTACACACACGCACACACACACACACACACACACACACACATACACACATACACACATACACACATACACACGCACACACACATACGTCAAGAAATTAGAGAAAGTGCAAAGGTTTGCAACAAGACTAGTCCCAGAGCTATGGGGATTGTCCTACGAAGAAAGGTTGAGGGAAATCGGCCTGACGACACTGGAGGCCAGGAGGGTCAGGGGAGACATGATAACGACATATAAAATACTGTGCGGAATAGATGAGGTGGACAAAGACGGGAAGTTCCAGAGATGGGACACAGACACAAGAGGTCACAATTGGAAGTTGAAGACTCAGATGAATCAAAGGGATGTTAGCAAGTATTTCTTCAGTCATAGAGTAGTCAAGCCGTGGAATAGCCTAGAAAGTGAAGTAGTGGAGGCGGAAACCATACATAGTTTTAAGGCGAGGTATGATAGAGCTCATGGAGCAGGGAGAGGACCTAGTAGCAATCAGCGAAGAGGCGGGGCCAGGAGCTATGAATCGACCCCTGCAACCACAAATAGGTGAGTACAAATAGGTGAGTACACACACACACACACACACAACACAAACACACACACACACACACACACACCCAACACATAACTCACCTACACACCTACACACCTACAACAGGCCTAGTGTCTAATCGACATGTGCCTAGGACGAAATGGTAACTAACTAACACACGCATCACACACACACACGCATCACACACACACACGCATCACACACACACACGCATCACACACACACACGCATCACACACACACACGCATCACACACACACGCATCACACACACACACGCATCACACACACACACGCATCACATACACACACGCATCACATACACGCATCACACACACACACGCATCACACACACACGCATCACACACACGCATGACACACACGCATGACACACACACAGGCATCACACACACACACACACACTCACACACACACACACACACACACACACACACACACACACACACACACACACACACACACACACACACACACACAACCCCAATATTCTTGCATGACCACAATGATAGAAAAGAAACTAAAGGTTTGGTACACAAACGCGGATGGAATAACGAATAAACATGAGGAGTGGAATGAAAGAATCAGTGAAAAATCCCCATACATCATAGCAGTCACAGAAACAAAACTCCCTGAGACAATAACAGACACAATCTTCCCAACAGGATATCAGATCCTGAGGAAAGATAGAAGGAGTAGAGGGGGACGAGGGGTTGCACTGCTCATAAAACACCAATGGGGATTTGAGGAAATGGAAGGCATGGACATGATTGGAGAAAGAGACTACATTGTAGGTACAATTCAGTCCGGAGAACATAAAGTAGTCATTGGAGTGATGTATAACCCACCACAGAACTGCAGGAGGCCAAGAGAGGAGTACAAAGAAAACAACAGGGTGATGGTGGACACACTGGCTGAGGTGGCAAGAAGAGCTCACTCGAGCAGAGCAAAGTTACTGGTAATGGGCGATTTCAACCACAGGGAGATCGACTGGGAAAACCTGGAGCCACATGGGGGTCCCGAAACATGGAGAGCCAAGATGATGGATGTGGTACTTGAAAACCTCATGCATCAACATGTCAGGGACACAACCAGAGAGAGAGGGGAGGATGAGCCAGCAAGACTGGATCTTGTGTTCACCCTGAGCAGTTCAGACATTGAGGACATCACTTACGAGAGGCCCCTTGGAGCTAGCGATCATGTGGTTCTGAGTTTTGACTATATAGTAGAGTTACAAGTGGAGAAGGTAACAGGAACTGAAGGGGACAGGCCAAACTATAAAAGGGGGGACTACACAGGTATGAGAAACTTCCTGCAGGAGGTTCAGTGGGACAGAGAAATGGTAGGAAAATCAGTTAACGAGATGATGGAATATGTGGCAACAAAGTGCAAGGAGGCAGAGGAAAGTTTTGTTCCCAAGGGAAACAGAAATAATAGGAAGACCAAAACGAGTCCTTGGTTTACCCGAAGGTGTAGGGAGGCAAAAACTAAGTGCAACAGAGAATGGAAAAGGTACAGGAGGCATAGGACCCAGGAAAACAAGGAGATTAGTAGAAGAGCCAGAAACGAGTATGCGCAGATAAGGAGGGAGGCCCAGCGACAGTATGAAAACGACATAGCATCGAAAGTCAAATCTGACCCGAAACTGCTGTATAGCCACATTAGGAGGAAGACAACAGTCAAGGACCAGGTGATAAGGCTGAGGAAAGAAGGTGGAGAACTCACAAGAAACGATCAAGAGGTATGTGAAGAGCTCAACACGAGATTTAAGGAAGTATTTACAGTAGAGACAGGAAGGACTCTGGGGGGACAGACCAGATGGGGACACCAGCAAGGAATACACCAACAAGTGTTGGACGACATACATACAGATGAGGAGGAGGTGAAGAAACTGCTAAGGGACATCGATACCTCAAAGGCAATGGGACCGGACAACATCTCTCCGTGGGTCCTTAGAGAGGGAGCAGATATGTTGTGCGTGCCACTTACCACAATCTTCAACACATCCCTGGAAGACGGCAAATGTAGTTCCCATTTTCAAAAAAGGAGACAGAAAAGAGGCACTAAACTATAGACCTGTGTCATTGACGTGTATAGTATGCAAAATTATGGAGAAGATTATCAGGAGGAGAGTGGTGGAGCACCTGGAACGGAACAGGAGTATAAATGCCAACCAGCACGGATTCACGGAAGGCAAATCCTGTGTCACAAACCTTCTGGAGTTTTATGATAAAATAACAGAAGTAAGACAAGACAGAGAGGGGTGGGTTGATTGCATCTTCTTGGACTGCAAGAAGGCCTTTGACACAGTTCCTCACAAGAGATTAGTGCAGAAGCTAGAGCATCAGGCGCATATAACAGGAAAGGCACTGCAATGGATCAGAGAATACCTGACAAGGAGGCAACAACGAGTCATGGTACGTAATGATGTATCACAGTGGGCACCTGTGACGAGCGGGGTCCCACAGGGGTCGGTCCTAGGACCAGTGCTATTTTTGGTATATGTGAACGACATGACGGAAGGGTTAGACTCAGAAGTGTCCCTGTTTGCAGATGATGTGAAGTTAATGAGGAGAATTAAATCTGATGAGGACCAGGCAGGACTTCAAAGAGACCTGGACAGACTGGACACCTGGTCCAGCAAATGGCTTCTCGAATTTAATCCTGCCAAATGCAAAGTCATGAAGATAGGGGAAGGGCACAGAAGACCACAGACAGAGTATAGGCTAGGTGGCCAAAGACTGCAAACCTCACTCAAGGAGAAAGATCTTGGGGTGAGTATAACACCGAGCATGTCTCCGGAAGCACACATCAATCAGATAACTGCTGCAGCATATGGGCGCCTGGCAAACCTGAGAACAGCATTCAGATACCTTAGTAAGGAATCATTCAAGACACTGTACACCGTGTATGTCAGGCCCATACTGGAGTATGCAGCACCTGTTTGGAACCCGCACTTGATAAAGCACGTCAAGAAACTAGAGAAAGTACAAAGGTTTGCGAGAAGGTTAGTTCCAGAGCTAAGGGGAATGTCCTATGAAGAAAGATTAAGGGAAATCGGCCTGACGACACTGGAGGACAGGAGGGTCAGGGGAGACATGATAACGACATATAAAATACTGCATGGAATAGACAAGGTGGACAAAGACAGGATGTTCCAGGGAGGGGACACAGAAACAAGAGGCCACAATTGGAAGTTGAAGACACAAATGAGTCAGAGAGATAGTAGGAAGTATTTCTTCAGTCATAGAGTTGTAAGGCAGTGGAATAGCCTAGAAAATGACGTAGTGGAGGCAGGAACAAGGTCTTACACTGGACAACAAGGTCTTACACTGGACAACAAGGTCTTACTCTCTACAACAAGGTCGTACACTGGACGACAAGGTCTTGCACTGGACAACAAGGTCTTACACTGGACAATTAGGTCTTACACTGGACGAAAAGTTCTTAAACTGGACAACAAGGTCTTACACTGGACAACAAGGTCTTACACTGGACAACAAGGTCTTACACTGGACAACTAGGTCTTACACTGGACAACAAGGTCTTACACTGGACAACAAGGTCTTACACTGGACAACAATGTCTTACACTGGACGACAAGGTCTTACACAGGACGACAAGGTCTTTCACTGGACAACAAGGTCTTACAATTGACAACAAGGTCTTACACTGGACAAGAAGGTCTTACACTGGACAACAAGGTCTTACGCTGGACAACAAGGTCTTACGCTGGACAACAAGGTCTTACACTGGACAACAAGGTCTTACACTGGACGACAAGGTCTTACACTGGACAACAAGGTCTTACAATTGAGAACAAGGTCTTACACTGGACAAGAAGGTCTTACACTGGACAACAAGGTCTTACGCTGGACAACAAGGTCTTACACTGGACAACAAGGTCTTTCACTGGACGACAAGGTCTTACACTGGACAACTAGGTCTTTCACTGGACAACAAGGTCTTACACTGGACAACAAGGTCTTACACTGGACGACAAGCTCTTTCACTGGACAACAAGGTCTTACACTGGACAACAAGGTCTTACACTGGACAACAAGGTCTTACACTGGACAACACTGTCTTACTCTGGACAACAAGGTCTTACACTGGACAACTAGGTCTTACACTGGACAACAAGGTCTTACCCTGGATAACAAGGTCTTACACTGGACAACTAGGTCTTACACTGGACGACAAGGTCTTACACTGGACAACAAGGTCTTACACTGGACAACTAGGTCTTACACTGTACGACAAGTTCTTACACTTGACGACAAGTTCTTACACTGGACAACAAGGTCTTACACTGGTTGACAAGGTCTTACACTGGACAACAAGGTCTTTCACTGGACAACAAGGTCTTACACTGGACAACAAGGTCTTACACTGGACAACAATGACTTACACTGGACAACAAGGTCTTACACTGGACAACAAGGTCTTACACTGGACAACAATGACTTACACTGGACAACAAGGTCTTTCACTGGACAACAAGGTCTTACACTGGACAAAAAGGTCTTACGCTGGACAACAAGGTCTTACACTGGACAACATGGTCTTACTCTGGACAACAAGGTCTTACACTGGACTACAAGGTCTTATACTGGTCAACAAGGTCTTACTCAGGACAACAAGGTCTTTCTCTGGACAGCAAGGTCTAACACTTTACAACATTGTCTTACACTGGACAACAAGGTCTTTCACTTGACGACAAGCTCTTACACTGGACGACAAGGTCTTACACTGGAGGATAAGCTCCTACACTGGACGACAACCTCTTTCACTGGACAACAAGGTCTTTCACTTGACGACAAGCTCTTACACTGGACGACAACGTCTTAGAAGGGACGACAACCGCTTACACTGGACGACAACCTCTTACACTGGACGACAAGGTCTTACACTGGACGACAACCTCTTACTCTGTACGACAAGCGCTTACACTGGACGATAACCTCTTACACTGGACGACAAGGTCTTAAACTGGACGACAAGGTCTTACACTGAATTAAACTCAAGATACTGGTTAATTCCATACTTACATCATGTAAGTTACCTTCTGCAGGGAAGGTAATAACACGACACATGTCTTAATGGATGCTAAACACAACCTCTTACACTGGACGACAAACTCTTTTACTGGACAACAACCTCTTACACTGGACGACAACCTCTTACACTGGACGACAACCTCTTATACTGAACGACAACCTCTTGCAATGGACGACAACCTCTTACACAGGACGACATCCTCTTACACTATACGACAACCTCTTACACTGGACGACAACCTCTTACACTGGACGACAACCTCTTACACTTGACGCCCACCTCTTACAGTGGACGACAACCTCTTACACTGGACGACAACCTCTTACACTGGACGACAACCTCTTACACTGGACGCCCACCTCTTACACTGGACAACAAGCTCTTACACTGGACAAGAAGCTCTTACACTGGACGAACAAGCTCTTACACTGGACAACAAGCTCTTACACTGGACGACAACCTCTTACACTGGACAACAAGCTCTTACACTGGACAAAAAGCTCCTACACTGGACGACAACCTCTTACACTGGGCAACAAGCTCTTACACTGGACAACAAGGTCTTAAACTGGACAACTAGGTCTTACACTGGACAACAAGGTCTTTCAATGGACAACAAGGTCTTACACTGGACAACAAGGTCATACACTGGACAACAAGGTCTTACACAGGACGACAAGGTCTTTCACTGGACAACAAGGTCTTACACAGGACAACAAGGTCTTACACTGGACGACAAGGTCTTACACTGGACAACAAGGTCTTAAACTGGACAGCAAGGTCTAACACTGGACAACAAGGTCTTACACTGGACAACAAGGTCATACACTGGACATCAAGGTCTTACACTGGACAACAAGGTCTTACACTGGACAACTAGGTCTTACACTGGACGACAAGGTCTTACACTGGACAACTTGTTCTTACACTGGACAACAAGGTCTTACACTGGACAACAAGGTCTTACACTGGACAACAAGGTCTTACACTGGACAACAATGACTTACACTGGACAACAAGGTCTTACACTAGACAACAAGGTCTTACACTGGACAACAATGACTTACACTGGACAACAAGGTCTTTCACTGGACAACAAGGTCTTACACTGGACAACAAGGTCTTACACTGGACAACAAGGTCTTACACTGGACAACATGGTGTTACTCTAGACAACAAGGTCTTACACTGGACAACAAGGTCTTACACTGGACAACAAGGTCTTACTCTGGACAACAAGGTCTTTCTCTGGACAGCAAGGTCTTACTCTGGACAACAAGTTCTTACACTGGACAACAAGGTCTTACACTGCACAACAAGGTCTTACACTGGACGACAAGGTCCTACACTGGACAACAAGGTCTTACTCTGGACAACAAGGTCTTACACTGGACAACAAGGTCTTACACTGGACAACAAGGTCTTACGCTGGACGACAAGGTCTTACACTGGACAACAAGGTCTTACGCTGGACAACAAGGTCTTTCACTGGACGTCAAGGTCTTACACTGGACAACAAGGTCTTACACTGGACAACAAGGTCTTACTCTGGACAACAAGGTCTTACTCTGGACAACGAGGTCTTACACTGGACAACAAGGTCTTACACTGGACAACTAGGTCTTACACTGGACAACTAGGTCTTACACTAGACGACAAGGTCTTACACTGGACAACTAGGTCTTACACTGGACAACAGGTCTTTCACTGGACAACAAGGTCTTACACTGGACAACAAGGTCTTACACTGGACAACAAGGTCTTACACTGGACAACAAGGTCTTACTCGCTACAACAAAGTCGTACACTGGACGACAAGGTCTTACACTGGACAACAAGGTCTTACACTGCACAACTAGGTCTTACACTGGACGACAAGGTCTTACACTGGACAACAAGGTCTTACACTGGACAACAAGGTCTTACACTGGACAACAAGGTCTTACACTGGACAACTAGGTCTTACACTGGACAACAAGGTCTTACACTGGACAACAAGGTCTTTCACTGGACAACAATGTCTTACACTGGACGACATGGTCTTACACAGGACGACAAGGTCTTTCACTGGACAACACGGTCTTACACAGGACAACAAGGTCTTACACTGGACGACAAGGTCTTACACTGGACAACAAGGTCTTACAATTGACAACAAGGTCTTACACTGGACAAGAAGGTCTTACACTGGACAACAAGGTCTTACGCTGGACAACAAGGTCTTACACTGGACAACAAGGTCTTTCACTGGACGACAAGTTCTTACACTGGACAACTAGGTCTTTCACTGGACAACAAGGTCTTACACTGGACAAAAAGGTCTTACACTGGACGACAAGGTCTTTCACTGGACAACAAGGTCTTACACTGGACAACAAGGTCTTATACTGGACAACAAGGTCTTACACTGGACAACACGGTCTTACTCTGGACAACAAGGTCTTACACTGGACAACTAGGTCTTACACTGGACAACAAGGTCTTACCCTGGACAACAAGGTCTTACACTGGACAACTAGGTCTTACACTGGACGACAAGGTCTTACACTGGACAACAAGGTCTTACACTGGACAACTAGGTCTTACACTGGACGACAAGGTCTTACACTGGACGACAAGTTCTTACACTGGACAACAAGGTCTTACACTGGTTGACAAGGTCTTACACTGGACAACAAGGTCTTTCACTGGACAACAAGGTCTTACACTGGACAACAAGGTCTTACACTGGACAACAATGACTTACAATGGACAACAAGGTCTTACACTGGACAACAAGGTCTTACACTGGACAACAATGACTTACACTGGACAACAAGGTCTTTCACTGGACAACAAGGTCTTACACAGGACAACAAGGTCTTACGCTGGACAACAAGGTCTAACACTGGACAACATGGTCTTACTCTGGACAACAAGGTCTTACACTGGACTACAAGGTCTTATACTGGTCAACAAGGTCTTACTCTGGACAACAATGTCTTTCTCTGGACAGCAAGGTCTAACACTTTACAACATTGTCTTACACTGGACAACAAGGTCTTACACTGGACAACAAGGTCTTACACTGGACGACAAGGTCTTACACTGGACAGCAAGGTCTTACACTGGAGGATAAGCTCTTTCACTGGACAACAAGGTCTTACACTTGACGACAAGCTCTTACACTGGACGACAATGTCTCACACTGGACGACAACCGCTTACACTGGACGACAACCTATTACACTGGACGACAAGGTCTTACACTGGACGACAACCTCTTACTCTGTACGACAAGCGCTTACACTGGACGATAACATCTTACACTGGACGACAAGGTCTTAAACTGGACGACAAGGTCTTACACTGAATTAAACTCTAGATACTGGTTAATTCCATACTTTCATCATGTAAGTTACCTTCTGCAGGGAAGGTAATAACACGACACATGTCTTAATGGATGCTAAACACAACCTCTTACACTGGACGACAAACTCTTTTACTGGACAACCACCTCTTACACTGGACGACAACCTCTTACACTGGACGACAACCTCTTATACTGAACGACAACCTCTTACAATGGACGACAACCTCTTACACAGGACGACATCCTCTTACACTATACGACAACCTCTTACACTGGACGACTGCCTCTTACACTGGACGACAACCTCTTACACTTGACGCCCACCTCTTACAGTGGACGACAACCTCTTACACTGGACAACAACCTCTTACACTGGACGACAACCTCTTACACTGGACGCCCACCTCTTACACTGGACAACAAGCTCTTACACTGGACAAGAAGCTCTTACACTGGACGAACAAGCTCTTACACTGGACAACAAGCTCTTACACTGGACGACAACCTCTTACACTGGACAAGAAGCTCTTACACTGGACGAACAAGCTCTTACACTGGACAACAAGCTCTTACACTGGACGACAACCTCTTACACTGGACAACAAGCTCTTACACTGGACAAAAAGCTCCTACACTGGACGACAACCTCTTACACTGGGCAACAAGCTCTTACACTGGACAACAAGGTTTTAAACTGGACAACTAGGTCTTACACTGGACAACAAGGTCTTTCAATGGACAACAAGGTCTTACACTGGAAAACAAGGTCATACACTGGACAACAAGGTCTTACACTGGACGACAAGGTCTTACACAGGACGACAAGGTCTTTCACTGGACAACAAGGTCTTACACAGGACAACAAGGTCTTACACTGGACGACAAGGTCTTAAACTGGACAGCAAGGTCTAACACTGGACAACAAGGTCTTACACTGGACAACAAGGTCATACACTGGACATCAAGGTTTTACACTGGACAACAAGGTCTTACACTGGACAACTAGGTCTTACACTGGACGACAAGGTCTTACACTGGACAACTAGTTCTTACACTGGACAACAAGGTCTTACACTGGACAACAAGGTCTTACACTGGACAACAAGGTCTTACACTGGACAACAATGACTTACACTGGACAACAAGGTCTTACACTAGACAACAAGGTCTTACACTGGACAACAATGACTTACACTGGACAACAAGGTCTTTCACTGGACAACAAGGTCTTACACTGGACAACAAGGTCTTACACTGGACAACAAGGTCTTTCTCTGGACAGCAAGGTCTTACTCTGGACAACAAGTTCTTACACTGGACAACAAGGTCTTACACTGGACGACAAGGTCCTACACTGGACAACAAGGTCTTACTCTGGACAACAAGGTCTTACACTGGACAACAAGGTCTTACACTGGACAACAAGGTCTTACGCTGGACGACAATGTCTTACACTGGACAACAAGGTCTTACTCTGGACAACAAGGTCTTTCACTGGACGTCAAGGTCTTACACTGGACAACAAGGTCTTACACTGGACAACAAGGTCTTGCTCTGGACAACAAGGTCTTACTCTGGACAACGAGGTCTTACACTGGACAACAAGGTCTTACACTGGACAACTAGGTCTTACACTGGACAACTAGGTCTTACACTAAACGACAAGGTCTTACACTGGACAACTAGGTCTTACACTGGACAACAGGTCTTTCACTGGACAACAAGGTCTTACACTCGACAACAAGGTCTTACACTGGACAACAAGGTCTTACACTGGACAACAAGGTCTTACTCTCTACAACAAAGTCGTACACTGGACGACAAGGTCTTACAGTGGACAACAAGGTCTTACACTGGACAACTAGGTCTTACACTGGACGACAAGGTCTTACACTGGACAACAAGGTCTTACACTGGACAACAAGGTCTTACACTGGACAACAAGGTCTTACACTGGACAACTAGGTCTTACACTATACAACAAGGTCTTACACTGGACAACAAGGTCTTTCACTGGACAACAATGTCTTACACTGGACGACATGGTCTTACACAGGACGACAAGGTCTTTCACTGGACAACAAGGTCTTACACAGGACAACAAGGTCTTACACTGGACGACAAGGTCTTACACTGGACAACAAGGTCTTACAATTGACAACAAGGTCTTACACTGGACAAGAAGGTCTTACACTGGACAACAAGGTCTTACGCTGGACAACAAGGTCTTACACTGGACAACAAGGTCTTTCACTGGACGAGAAGTTCTTACACTGGACAACTAGGTCTTTCACTGGACAACAAGGTCTTACACTGGACAAAAAGGTCTTACACTGGACGACAAGGTCTTTCACTGGACAAAAAGGTCTTACACTGGACAACAAGGTCTTACACTGGACAACAAGGTCTTACACTGGACAACACGGTCTTACTCTGGACAACAAGGTCTTACACTGGACAACTAGGTCTTACACTGGACAACAAGGTCTTACCCTGGACAACAAGGTCTTACACTGGACAACTAGGTCTTACACTGGACGACAAGGTCTTACACTGGACAACAAGGTCTTACACTGGACAACTAGGTCTTACACTGGACGACAAGGTCTTACACTGGACGACAAGTTCTTACACTGGACAACAAGGTCTTACACTGGTTGACAAGGTCTTACACTGGACAACAAGGTCTTTCACTGGACAACAAGGTCTTACACTGGACAACAAGGTCTTACACTGTACAACAATGACTTACACTGGACAACAAGGTCTTACACTGGAAAACAAGGTCTTACACTGGACAACAATGACTTACACTGGACAACAAGGTCTTTCACTGGACAACAAGGTCTTACACTGGACAACAAGGTCTTACACTGGACAACAAGGTCTTACACTGGACAACATGGTCTTACTCTAGACAACAAGGTCTTACACTGGACAACAAGGTCTTATACTGGACAACAAGGTCTTACTCTGGACAACAAGGTCTTTCTCTGGACAGCAAGGTCTAACACTTTACAACACGGTCTTACACTGGACAACAAGGCCTTACACTGGACAACAAGGTCTTACACTGGACGACAACCTCTTACACTGGACAACAAGGTCTTTCACTCGAGGATAAGCTCTTACACTGGACAACAAGGTCTTACACTTGACGACAATGTCTCACACTGGACAACAAGGTCTCACACTGGACGACAACCGCTTACACTGGACGACAACCTATTACACTGGACGACACGGTCTTACACTGGACGACAACCTCTTACTCTGTACGACAAGCTCTTACACTGGACGACAACCTCTTACACTGGACGACACGGTCTTAAACTGGACGACAAGGTCTTACACTGAATTAAACTCTAGATACTGGTTAATTCCATACTTACATCATGTAAGTTACCTTCTGCAGGGAAGGTAATAACACGACACATGTCTTAATGGATGCTAAACACAACCTCTTACACTGGACGACAAACTCTTTTACTGGACAACAACCTCTTACACTGGACGACAACCTCTTACACTGGACGACAACCTCTTATACTGAACGACAACCTCTTGCAATGGACGACAACCTCTTACACAGGACGACATCCTCTTACACTATACGACAACCTCTTACACTGGACGACAACCTCTTACACTGGACGACAACCTCTTACACTTGACGACACCCTCTTACACTGGACGACAACCTCTTACACTGGACGACAACCTCTTACACTGGACGACAACCTCTTACACTGGACGCCCACCTCTTACACTGGACAACAAGCTCTTACACTGGACAAGAAGCTCTTACACTGGACGAACAAGCTCTTACACTGGACAACAAGCTCTTACACTGGACGACAACCTCTTACACTGGACAACAAGCTCTTACACTGGACAAAAAGCTCCTACACTGGACGACAACCTCTTACACTGGGCAACAAGCTCTTACACTGGACAACAAGGTCTTAAACTGGACAACTAGGTCTTACACTGGACAACAAGGTCTTTCAATGGACAACAAGGTCTTACACTGGACAACAAGGTCATACACTGGACAACAAGGTCTTACACAGGACGACAAGGTCTTTCACTGGACAACAAGGTCTTACACAGGACAACAAGGTCTTACACTGGACGACAAGGTCTTACACTGGACAACAAGGTCTTAAACTGGACAGCAAGGTCTAACACTGGACAACAAGGTCTTACACTGGACAACAAGGTCATACACTGGACATCAAGGTCTTACACTGGACAACAAGGTCTTACACTGGACAACTAGGTCTTACACTGGACGACAAGGTCTTACACTGGACAACTTGTTCTTACACTGGACAACAAGGTCTTACACTGGACAACAAGGTCTTACACTGGACAACAAGGTCTTACACTGGACAACAATGACTTACACTGGACAACAAGGTCTTACACTAGACAACAAGGTCTTACACTGGACAACAATGACTTACACTGGACAACAAGGTCTTTCACTGGACAACAAGGTCTTACACTGGACAACAAGGTCTTACACTGGACAACATGGTCTTACTCTGGACAACAAGGTCTTACACTGGACAACAAGGTCTTACACTGGACAACAAGGTCTTACTCTGGACAACAAGGTCTTTCTCTGGACAGCAAGGTCTTACTCTGGACAACAAGTTCTTACACTGGACAACAAGGTCTTACACTGCACAACAAGGTCTTACACTGGACGACAAGGTCCTACACTGGACAACAAGGTCTTACTCTGGACAACAAGGTCTTACACTGGACAACAAGGTCTTACACTGGACAACAAGGTCTTACGCTGGACGACAAGGTCTTACACTGGACAACAAGGTCTTACGCTGGACAACAAGGTCTTTCACTGGACGTCAAGGTCTTACACTTGACAACAAGGTCTTACACTGGACAA
Organism: Cherax quadricarinatus; assembly: GCF_038502225.1. Lineage (NCBI taxonomy): Eukaryota > Metazoa > Arthropoda > Malacostraca > Decapoda > Parastacidae > Cherax > Cherax quadricarinatus. The sequence continues at coordinate 21,494,553 of NC_091369.1, read as the reverse complement.
CAAGGTCTTACTCTGGACAACAAGGTCTTACTCTGGACAACGAGGTCTTACACTGGACAACAAGGTCTTACACTGGACAACTAGGTCTTACACTGGACAACTAGGTCTTACACTAGACGACAAGGTCTTACACTGGACAACTAGGTCTTACACTGGACAACAGGTCTTTCACTGGACAACAAGGTCTTACACTGGACAACAAGGTCTTACACTGGACAACAAGGTCTTACACTGGACAACAAGGTCTTACTCGCTACAACAAAGTCGTACACTGGACGACAAGGTCTTACACTGGACAACAAGGTCTTACACTGGACAACTAGGTCTTACACTGGACGACAAGGTCTTACACTGGACAACAAGGTCTTACACTGGACAACAAGGTCTTACACTGGACAACTAGGTCTTACACTGGACAACAAGGTCTTACACTGGACAACAAGGTCTTTCACTGGACAACAATGTCTTACACTGGACGACATGGTCTTACACAGGACGACAAGGTCTTTCACTGGACAACAAGGTCTTACACAGGACAACAAGGTCTTACACTGGACGACAAGGTCTTACACTGGACAACAAGGTCTTACAATTGACAACAAGGTCTTACACTGGACAAGAAGGTCTTACACTGGACAACAAGGTCTTACGCTGGACAACAAGGTCTTACACTGGACAACAAGGTCTTTCACTGGACGACAAGTTCTTACACTGGACAACTAGGTCTTTCACTGGACAACAAGGTCTTACACTGGACAAAAAGGTCTTACACTGGACGACAAGGTCTTTCACTGGACAACAAGGTCTTACACTGGACAACAAGGTCTTATACTGGACAACAAGGTCTTACACTGGACAACACGGTCTTACTCTGGACAACAAGGTCTTACACTGGACAACTAGGTCTTACACTGGACAACAAGGTCTTACCCTGGACAACAAGGTCTTACACTGGACAACTAGGTCTTACACTGGACGACAAGGTCTTACACTGGACAACAAGGTCTTACACTGGACAACAGGTCTTACACTGGACGACAAGGTCTTACACTGGACGACAAGTTCTTACACTGGACAACAAGGTCTTACACTGGTTGACAAGGTCTTACACTGGACAACAAGGTCTTTCACTGGACAACAAGGTCTTACACTGGACAACAAGGTCTTACACTGGACAACAATGACTTACAATGGACAACAAGGTCTTACACTGGACAACAAGGTCTTACACTGGACAACAATGACTTACACTGGACAACAAGGTCTTTCACTGGACAACAAGGTCTTACACAGGACAACAAGGTCTTACGCTGGACAACAAGGTCTAACACTGGACAACATGGTCTTACTCTGGACAACAAGGTCTTACACTGGACTACAAGGTCTTATACTGGTCAACAAGGTCTTACTCTGGACAACAATGTCTTTCTCTGGACAGCAAGGTCTAACACTTTACAACATTGTCTTACACTGGACAACAAGGTCTTACACTGGACAACAAGGTCTTACACTGGACGACAAGGTCTTACACTGGACAGCAAGGTCTTACACTGGAGGATAAGCTCTTTCACTGGACAACAAGGTCTTACACTTGACGACAAGCTCTTACACTGGACGACAATGTCTCACACTGGACGACAACCGCTTACACTGGACGACAACCTATTACACTGGACGACAAGGTCTTACACTGGACGACAACCTCTTACTCTGTACGACAAGCGCTTACACTGGACGATAACATCTTACACTGGACGACAAGGTCTTAAACTGGACGACAAGGTCTTACACTGAATTAAACTCTAGATACTGGTTAATTCCATACTTTCATCATGTAAGTTACCTTCTGCAGGGAAGGTAATAACACGACACATGTCTTAATGGATGGTAAAGACAACCTCTTACACTGGACGACAACCTCTTACACTGGACGACAAGAGTCTTAAACTGGACGACAAGGTCTTACACTGAATTAAACTCTAGATACTGGTTAATTCCATACTTTCATCATGTAAGTTACCTTCTGCAGGGAAGGTAATAACACGACACATGTCTTAATGGATGCTAAACACAACCTCTTACACTGGACGACAAACTCTTTTACTGGACAACCACCTCTTACACTGGACGACAACCTCTTACACTGGACGACAACCTCTTATACTGAACGACAACCTCTTACAATGGACGACAACCTCTTACACAGGACGACATCCTCTTACACTATACGACAACCTCTTACACTGGACGACTGCCTCTTACACTGGACGACAACCTCTTACACTTGACGCCCACCTCTTACAGTGGACGACAACCTCTTACACTGGACAACAACCTCTTACACTGGACGACAACCTCTTACACTGGACGCTCTTACACCTCTTACACTGGACGAACAAGCCTCTTACACTGACGACAAGTGGACGACAACCTCTTACACTGGACAACAACCTCTTACACTGGACGACAACGTCTTACACTGGACGCCCACCTCTTACACTGGACAACAAGCTCTTACACTGGACGACAACCTCTTACACTGGACAAGAAGCTCTTACACTGGACGAACAAGCTCTTACACTGGACAACAAGCTCTTACACTGGACGACAACCTCTTACACTGGACAACAAGCTCTTACACTGGACGACAACCCCTTACACTGGACGACAACCTCTTACACTGGACGGCAACCTCTTACAATGGACGACAAGGTCTTACACTGAACGCCTAGGTCTTACACTGGACAACAAGGTCTTACACTGGACGACAAGGTCTTACACTGGACGACAAGGTCTTACACTGGATGACAAGGTTTTACACTGGACGACAAGGTCTTACACGGACGACAAGGTCTTTCACTGGACAACAAGGTCTTACACAGGACAACAAGGTCTTACACTGGACGACAAGGTCTTAAACTGGACAGCAAGGTCTAACACTGGACAACAAGGTCTTACACTGGACAACAAGGTCATACACTGGACATCAAGGTTTTACACTGGACAACAAGGTCTTACACTGGACAACTAGGTCTTACACTGGACGACAAGGTCTTACACTGGACAACTAGTTCTTACACTGGACAACAAGGTCTTACACTGGACAACAAGGTCTTACACTGGACAACAAGGTCTTACACTGGACAACAATGACTTACACTGGACAACAAGGTCTTACACTAGACAACAAGGTCTTACACTGGACAACAATGACTTACACTGGACAACAAGGTCTTTCACTGGACAACAAGGTCTTACACTGGACAACAAGGTCTTACACTGGACAACAAGGTCTTTCTCTGGACAGCAAGGTCTTACTCTGGACAACAAGTTCTTACACTGGACAACAAGGTCTTACACTGGACAACAAGGTCTTACACTGGACGACAAGGTCCTACACTGGACAACAAGGTCTTACTCTGGACAACAAGGTCTTACACTGGACAACAAGGTCTTACACTGGACAACAAGGTCTTACGCTGGACGACAATGTCTTACACTGGACAACAAGGTCTTACTCTGGACAACAAGGTCTTTCACTGGACGTCAAGGTCTTACACTGGACAACAAGGTCTTACACTGGACAACAAGGTCTTGCTCTGGACAACAAGGTCTTACTCTGGACAACGAGGTCTTACACTGGACAACAAGGTCTTACACTGGACAACTAGGTCTTACACTGGACAACTAGGTCTTACACTAGACGACAAGGTCTTACACTGGACAACTAGGTCTTACACTGGACAACAGGTCTTTCACTGGACAACAAGGTCTTACACTGGACAACAAGGTCTTACACTGGACAACAAGGTCTTACTCTGGACAACAAGGTCTTACTCTCTACAACAAAGTCGTACACTGGACGACAAGGTCTTACAGTGGACAACAAGGTCTTACACTGGACAACTAGGTCTTACACTGGACGACAAGGTCTTACACTGGACAACAAGGTCTTACACTGGACAACAAGGTCTTACACTGGACAACAAGGTCTTACACTGGACAACTAGGTCTTACACTATACAACAAGGTCTTACACTGGACAACAAGGTCTTTCACTGGACAACAATGTCTTACACTGGACGACATGGTCTTACACAGGACGACAAGGTCTTTCACTGGACAACAAGGTCTTACACAGGACAACAAGGTCTTACACTGGACGACAAGGTCTTACACTGGACAACAAGGTCTTACAATTGACAACAAGGTCTTACACTGGACAAGAAGGTCTTACACTGGACAACAAGGTCTTACGCTGGACAACAAGGTCTTACACTGGACAACAAGGTCTTTCACTGGACGACAAGTTCTTACACTGGACAGCAAGGTCTTACACTGGACAAGAAGGTCTTACACTGGACAACAATGACTTACACTGGACAACAAGGTCTTTCACTGGACAACAAAGTCTTACACTGGACAACAAGGTCTTACACTAGACAACAAGGTCTTACACTGGACAACACGGTCTTTCTCTGGACAACAAGGTCTTACACTGGACAAGTAGGTCTTACACTGGACAACAAAGTCTTACCCTGGACAACAAGGTCTTACACTGGACAACTAGGTCTTACACTGGACGACAAGGTCTTACACTGGACAACAAGGTCTTACACTGGACAACTAGGTCTTACACTGGACGACAAGGTCTTACACTGGACGACAAGTTCTTACACTGGACAACAAGGTCTTACACTGGTTGACAAGGTCTTACACTGGACAACAAGGTCTTTCACTGGACAACAAGGTCTTACACTGGACAACAAGGTCTTACACTGGACAACAAGGTCTTACACTGGACAACAATGACTTACACTGGACAACAAGGTCTTACACTGGACAACAATGACTTACACTGGACAACAAGGTCTTTCACTGGACAACAAGGTCTTACACTGGACAACAAGGTCTTACACTGGACAACAAGGTCTTACACTGGACAACATGGTCTTACTCTAGACAACAAGGTCTTACACTGGACAACAAGGTCTTATACTGGACAACAAGGTCTTACTCTGGACAACAAGGTCTTTCTCTGGACAGCAAGGTCTAACACTTTACAACACGGTCTTACACTGGACAACAAGGCCTTACACTGGACAACAAGGTCTTACACTGGACGACAAGGTCTTACACTGGACAACAAGGTCTTACACTGGAGGATAAGCTCTTACACTGGACAACAAGGTCTTACACTTGACGACAAGCTCTTACACTGGACGACAATGTCTCACACTGGACGACAACCGCTTAAACTGGACGACAACCTCTTACACTGGACGACAAGGTCTTACACTGGACGACAACCTCTCACTCTTTACGACAAGCTCTTACACTGGACGACAAGCTCTTGCACTGGACAACAAAATCTTAAACCGGACGACAAGGTCTTACACTGAACTAAACTCTGGATACTGTTTAATACCATACATACATCATGTAAGTTACCTTCTGCAGGGAAGGTAATAACACGACACATGTCTTAATGGATGGTAAAGACAACCTCTTACACTGGACGACAACCTCTTACACTGGACGACAAGCTCTTACACTGGACGACAACCTCTTACACTGGACGACAACCTCTTACACTGGACGACAAGGTCTTACACTGGACGACAAGGTCTTACACTGAACTAAACTCTGGATACTGTTTAATACCATACATACATCATGTAAGTTACCTTCTGCAGGGAAGGTAATAACACGACACATGTCTTAATGGATGGTAAAGACAACCTCTTACACTGGACGACAACCTCTTACACTGGACGACAACCTCTTACACTGGACGACAACCTCTTACACTGGACGACAACCTCTTATACTGAACGACAACCTTTTGCAATGGACGACAACCTCTTACACAGGACGACATCCTCTTACACTATACGACAACCTCTTACACTGGACGACTGCCTCTTACACTGGACGACAACCTCTTACACTGGACGACAACCTCTTACACTGGACGACAACCTCTTACACTGGACGACAACCTCTTACACTGGACGACAACCTCTTACACTGGACGACAACCTCTTACACTGGACGACAACCTCTTACACTGGACGACAACCTCTTACACTGGACGACAACCTCTTACACTGGACGACAACCTCTTACACTGGAAAACAAGCTCTTACACTGGACGACAAGCTCTTACACTGGACGACAACCTCTTACACTGGACGACAAGCTCTTACACTGGACGACAACCTCTTACACTGGACGACAACCTCTTACACTGGACGACAAGGTCTTACACTGGACGACAAGGTCTTACACTGGACGACAAGCTCTTACACTGGACGACAACCTCTTACACTGGGCAACAAGCTCTTACACTAAACGTCAAGCTCTTACACTGGACAACATCCTCTAACACTGGACGACTACCTCTTACACTGGACGAGAAGCACTTACACTAGAAAACAAGCTCTAACACTGGACGACAAGGTCTTACACTGGATGAAAAGCTATTACACTGGCCAACAAGCTCTTACACTGGACGGCAAGCTCTTACACTGGACGACAATGTTTTACACTGGACAACGAGCTCTTACACTAGAAGACATGCTCTCACAATGGACGACAAGCTCTTACACTGGACGACAAGCTCTTTCACTGGACAAAAAAGCTCTTACACTGGACAACAAGGTCTTACACTGTACGACAAGGTCTTACACTGGACAACAAGGTCTTACACTGGACAACAAGGTCTTACTCTGGACAACAAGGTCTTACGCTGGACAAGGTCTTACACTGGACAAAAAGGTCTTACACTGGACAACAAGGTCTTACACTGGACAACAAGGTCTTACACTGGACAACAAGGTCTTACACTGGACAACAAGGTCTTACACTGGACAACAAGGTCTTACACTGGACAACAAGGTCTTACACTGGACAACAAGGTCTTTCACTGGACAACAAGGTCTTACTCTGGACAACAAGGTCTTACACTGGACGACAAGGTCTTACACTGGACGACAAGGTCTTTCACTGGACAACAAGGTCTTACACTGGACAACAAGGTCTTACACTGGACAACAAGGTCTTACTCTGGAAAACAAGGTCTTACACTGGACGACAAGGTCTTACACTGGACGACAAGGTCTTACACTGGACAACAAGGTCTTACACTGGACAACAATGTCTTACAATGGACAACAAGGTCTTACAGTGGACTACAAGGTCTTACACTGGACAACAACGACTTACACTGGACAACAAGGTCTTTCACTGGACAACAAGGTCTTACACTGGACAACAAGGTCTTACAATGGACAACAATTACTTACACTGGACAACAAGCTCTAACACTGGACAACATGGTCTTACACTGGACGACAAGGTCTTACGCTGGACAACAAGGTCTTTCACTGGACAACAAGGTCTTACTCTGGACAACAAGGTCTTACGCTGGACATCAAGGTCTTACACTGGACAACAATGACTTACACTGGACAACAAGGTCTTACACAGGACAACAAGGTCTTACACTGGACAACATGATCTCACACTGGACAACAAGGTCTTACGCTGGACAACAAGGTCTTACACAGGACAACAATGACTTACACTGGACAACAAGGTCTTTCAAAGGACAACAAGGTCTTCCACTGGAAAACAAAGTCTTACACTGGACAACAAGGTCTTAAATTGGACAACAAGGTCTTACACAGGACAACAAGGTCTTCCACAGGACAACAAGGTCTTGCACTGGACAACAAGGTCTTACACTGGACAACAAGGTCTTACACTGGACAACATAGTCTTACACAGGACAACAAAGTCTTACACTGGACAACAAGTTCTTACGCTGGACAACAAGGTCTTACACTGGACAACAAGGTCTTACACATGACAACAAGGTCTTACACTGGAGAACAAGGTCTTACGCTGGACAACAAGGTCTTACACTGGACAACAAGGTCTTACACTGGACAACAAGGTCTTACACTGGACGACAAGGTCTTACACTGGACAAGGTCTTACGCTGGACAACAAGGTCTTACACTGGACAAGGTCTTACACTGGACAACAAGGTCTTACACTGGACAACAAGGTCTTACACTGGACAACAAGGTCTTACACTGGACAACAAGGTCTTACACTGGACAACAAGGTCTTACACTGGACAACAAGGTCTTACACTGGACAACAAGGTCTTACACTGGACAACAAGGTCTTACACTGGACAACAAGGTCTTACACTGGACAACAAGGTCTTACACTGGACAACAAGGTCTTACACTGGACAACAAGGTCTTACACTGGACAACAAGGTCTTACACTGGACAACAAGGTCTTACACTGGACAACAAGGTCTTACACTGGACAACAAGGTCTTACACTGGACAACAAGGTCTTACACTGGACAACAAGGTCTTACAATGGACAACAAGGTCTTACACTGGACAACAAGGTCTTACACTGGACAACAAGGTCTTACACTGGACAACAAGGTCTTACACTGGACAACAAGGTCTTACACTGGACAACAAGGTCTTACACTGGACAACAAGGTCTTACACTGGACAACAAGGTCTTACACTGGACAACAAGGTCTTACACTGGACAACAAGGTCTTACACTGGACACTGGACTCTTACACTGGACAACAAGGTCTTACACTGGACAACAAGGTCTTACACTGGACAACAAGGTCTTACACTGGACAACAAGGTCTTACACTGGACAACAAGGTCTTACACTGGACAACAAGGTCTTACACTGGACAACAAGGTCTTACACTGGACAACAAGGTCTTACACTGGACAACAAAGTCTTACACTGGACAACTAGGTCTTACACTGGACAACAAGGTCTTACACTGGACAACAAGTTTCTTACACTGGACGACAAGGTCTTACACTGGACAACAAGGTCTTACACTGGACAACAAGGTCTTACACTGGACAACTAGGTCTTACACTGGACAACAAGGTCTTACACTGGACAACAAGGTCTTACACTGGACAACAAGGTCTTTCACCGGACAAAAATGACTTACACTGGACAACAAGGTCTTACACTGGACAACAAGGTCTTACACTGGACAACTAGGTCTTTCACTGGACGAGAAGGTCTTACACTGGACAACTAGTTCTTACACTGGACAACAAGGTCTTTCACTGGACAACTAGGTCTTACACAGGACAACAAGGTCTTACACTGGACAACTAGGTCTTTCACTGGACGAGAAGGTCTTACACTGGACAACAAGGTCTTACACTGGACAACAAGGTCTTACTCTGGACAACAAGGTCTTACACTGGACCACAAGGTCTTACGCTGGACATCTAGGTCTTACAGTGGACGACAAGGTGTTACACTGGACAACAAGGTCTTACACTGGACAACAAGGTCTTACACTGGACAACTAGGACTTACACTTGACAACAAGGTCTTACGCAGGACAACAAGGTCTTACACTGGACGACAAGCTCTTTTACTGGACAACAAGGTCTTACACTGGACAACTAGGTCTTACACTGGACAAAAAGGTCTTACACTGGACGACAAGGTCTTACACTGGACAACTAGGTTTTTCACTGGACAACAAGGTCTTACACTGGACAACAAGGTCTTACGCTGGACAACTAGGTCTTACACTGGACGACAAGGTCTTACACTGGACAACAAGGTCTTACACTGGACTACTAGGTCTTACTCTGGACGACAAGGTCTTACACTGGACAACTAGGTCTTACACTGGACAACAAGGTCTTTCAATGGACAACAAGGTCTTACACTGGACAACAAGGTCATACAATGGACAACAAGGTCTTACACTGGACGACAAGGTCTTACACTGGACAACTAGGTTTTTCACTGGACAACAAGGTCTTACACTGGACAACAAGGTCTTACGCTGGACAACTAGGTCTTACACTGGACGACAAGGTCTTACACTGGACAACAAGGTCTTACACTGGACTACTAGGTCTTACTCTGGACGACAAGGTCTTACACTGGACAACTAGGTCTTACACTGGACAACAAGGTCTTTCAATGGACAACAAGGTCTTACACTGGACAACAAGGTCATACAATGGACAACAAGGTCTTACACTGGACGACAAGGTATTACACAGGACGACAAGGTCTTTCACTGGACAACAAGGTCTTACACAGGACAACAAGGTCTTACACTGGACGACAAGGTCTTACACTGGACAACAAGGTCTTAAACTGGACAGCAAGATCAAACACTGGACAACAAGGTCTTACACTGGACAACAAGGTCTTACACTGGACAACATGATCTTACACTGGACAACAAGGTCTTACGCTGGACAACAAGGTCTTACACTGGACAACAATGACTTACACTGGACAACAAGGTCTTACACAGGACAACAAGGTCTTCCACTGGACAACAAGGTCTTACACTGGACAACAAGGTCTTACACTGGACAACAAGGTCTTACACTGGACAACAAGGTCTTACACTGGACAACAAGGTCTTACACTGGACAACAAGGTCTTACACAGGACAACAAGGTCTTACACTGGACAACAAGGTCTTACGCTGGACAACAAGGGTTTGCACTGGACAACAATGACTTACACTGGACAACAAGGTCTTACACTGGACGACAAGGTCTTACGCTGGACAACAAGGTCTTACACTGGACAACAAGTTCTTACACAGGACAACAAGGTCTTACACTGGACAACAAGCTCTTACACTGGACAACAAGGTCTTACACTGGACAACAAGGTCTTACACTGGACAAGAAGGTCTTACACTGGACAACAAAGTCTTACACAGGACAACAAGGTCTTACACTGGACAACAAGCTCTTACACTGGACAACAAGGTCTTACACTGGACAACAAGGTCTTACACTGGACAACAAGGTCTTACACTGGACAACAAAGTCTTACACAGGAGAACAAGGTCTTACACTGGACAACAAGGTCTTATACTGGACAACAAGGTCTTACACTGGACAACAAGGTCTTACCCTGGACAACAAGGTCTTACACTGGACAACTAGGTCTTGCACTGGACAACAAGGTCTTACACTGGACAACAAGATCTTACACTAGACAACAAGGTTTTACACTGGACAACTAGGTCTTACACTGGACAACTAGGTCTAACACTGGACAACAAGATCTTACACTGGACAACAAGGTCTTACACTGGACAACAAAGTCTTACACTGGACAGCTAGGTCTTACACTGGACAACAAGGTCTTACACTGGACAACAAGGTCTTACACTGGACAACAAGGTCTTACACTGGACAACAAGGTCTTACACTGGACAACAAAGTCTTACACTGGACAGCGAGGTCTTATACTGGACAACAAGGTCTTACACTGGACAACAAGGTCTTACACTGGACGACAAGGTCTTACACTGGACATCAAGGTCTTACACTGGACAACAAGGTCTTACACTGGACAACTAGGTCTTACACTGGACAACAAGGTCTTTCACTGGACAACAAGGTCTTACACTGGACGACTAGGTCTTACACTGGACGACATGGTCTTACACTGGACAACTAGGTCTTACACTGGACAACAAGGTCTTACACTGGACAACAAGGTCTTACACAGGACAACAAGGTCTTACACAGGACAACAAGGTCTTGCACTGGACAACAAGGTCTTACACTGGACAACAAGGTCTTACACTGGACAACATGGTCTTACACAGGACAACAAAGTCTTACACTGGACAACAAGTTCTTACGCTGGACAACAAGGTCTTACACTGGACAACAAGGTCTTACACATGACAACAAGGTCTTACACTGGACAACAAGGTCTTACGCTGGACAACAAGGTTTTACACTGGACAACAATGACTTACACAGGACAACAAGGTCTTACACTGGACAACAAGGTCTTACACTGGACGACAAGGTCTTACGCTGGACAACAAGGTCTTACACTGGACAACAAGGTCTTACAAAGGACAACAAGGTCTTACACTGGACAACAAGGTCTTACACTGGACAACAAGGTCTTACACTGGACAACAAGGTCTTACACTGGACAACAAGGTCTTACACTGGACAACAAGGTCTTACACAGGACAACAAGGTCTTACACTGGACAACAAGCTCTTACACTGGACAACAAGGTCTTACACTGGACAACAAGGTCTTACACTGGACAACAAGGTCTTACACTGGACAACAAGGTCTTACACAGGACAACAAGGTCTTACACTGGACAACAAGGTCTTACACTGGACAACAAGGTCTTATACTGGACAACAAGGTCTTAAACTGGACAACAAGGTCTTACCCTGGACAACAAGGTCTTACACTGGACAACTAGGTCTTACACTGGACAACAAGATCTTACACTGGACAACTAGGTCTTACACTGGACAACTAGGTCTAACACTGGACAACAAGATCTTACACTGGACAACAAGGTCTTACACTGGACAACAAAGTCTTACACTGGACAGCTAGGTCTTACACTGGACAACAAGGTCTTACACTGGACAACAAGGTCTTACACTGAACAACAAGGTCTTACACTGGACAACAAGGTCTTACACTGGACAACAAAGTCTTACACTGGACAGCTAGGTCTTACACTGGACAACAAGGTCTTACACTGGACAACAAGGTCTTACACTGGACGACAAGGTCTTACACTGGACAGCAAGGTCTTACACTGGACAACAAGGTCTTACACTGGACAACTAGGTCTTACACTGGACAACAAGGTCTTTCACTGGACAACAAGGTCTTACACTGGACGGCTAGGTCTTACACTGGACGACATGGTCTAACATTGGACAACTAGGTCTTTCACTGGACGAGAAGGTCTTACACTGGACAACAAGGTCTTACACTGGACAACAAGGTCTAACACTGGACAACAAGGTCTTACACTGGACAACAAGGTCTTACACTGGACAACTAGGTCTTACACTGGACGACAAGGTCTTACACTGGACAACAAGGTCTTACACTGGACAACAAGGTCTTACACTGGACAACAAGGTCTTACACTGGACAACAAGGTCTTACACTGGACAACAAGGTCTTACACTGGACAACAAGCATCTTTACAATGGACAACATGGTCTTACACTGGACAACAAGGTCTTACACTGGACAACAAGGTCTTACACTGGACGACAAGGTCTTACACTGGACAACAAGGTCTTACACTGGACGACAAGGTCTTACACTGGACAACAAGGTCTTACACTGGACAACTAGGTCTTACACTGGACGACAAGGTCTTACACTGGACAACAAGGTCTTACACTGGACTACTAGGTCTTACTCTGGACGACAAGGTCTTACACTGGACAACAAGGTCTTACACTGGACAACAAGGTCTTAAACTGGACAACTAGGTCTTAAACTGGACAGCAAGGTCTAACACTGGACAACAAGGTCTTACAGTGGACGACAAGGTCAAGGTCTTACACTGGACAACAAGGTCTTACACTGTTCAACAAGGTCTTACACTGAACAACTAGGTCTTACACTGGACGACAAGGTCTTACGCTGGACAACTACTTCTTACACTGGACAACAAGGTCTTACACTGGACAACAAGGTCTTACACTGGACAACAAGGTCTTACACTGGACAACAAGGTCTTACACTGGACAACAAGGTCTTACACTGGACAACAAGGTCTTACACTGGACAACAAGGTCTTACACTGGACAACAAGGTCTTACACTGGACAACAAGGTCTTACACTGGACAACAAGGTCTTACACTGGACAACAAGGTCTTACACTGGACAGCTTGGTCTTACACTGGACAACAAGGTCTTACACTGGACAACAAGGTCTTACACTGGACAACAAGGTCTTACACTGGACAACAAGGTCTTTCACTGGACAACAAGGTCTTACACTGGACAACAAGGTCTTACACTGGACAACAAGGTCTTACACTGGACAACAAGGTCTTACACTGGACAACAAGGTCTTACACTGGACAACAAGGTCTTACACTGGACGACAAGGTCTTACACTGGACGACAAGGTCTTACACTGGACAACAAGGTCTTACACTGGACAACAAGTCTTTCACTGGACGTCAAGGTCTTACACTGGACAACAAGGTCTTACACTGGACAACAAGGTCTTACACTGGACAACAAGGTCTTACACTGGACAACAAGGTCTTACACTGGACAACTAGGTCTTACACTGGACGACAAGGTCTTACACTGGACAACAAGGTCTTACACTGGACAACAAGGTCTTACACTGGACAACAAGGTCTTACACTGGACAACAAGGTCTTACACTGGACAACAAGGTCTTACACTGGACAACAAGGTCTTAAACTCGACAACTAGGTCTTACACTGGACAACAAGGTCTTACACTGGACAACAAGGTCTTACACTGGACAACAAGGTCTTACACTGGACAACAAGGTCTTACACTGGACAACAAGGTCTTACACTGGACAACAAGGTCTTACACTGGACAACAAGGTCTTACACTGGACAACAAGGTCTTACACTGGACGACAAGGTCTTACACTGGACAACAAGGTCTTACACTGGACAACAAGGTCTTACACTGGACAACAAGGTCTTACACTGGACGACAAGGTCTTACACTGGACAACAAGGTCTTACACTGGACAACAAGGTCTTACACTGGACAACAAGGTCTTACACTGGACAACAAGGTCTTACACTGGACAACAAGGTCTTACACTGGACAACAAGGTCTTACGCTGTACAAGGTCTTACACTGGACAACAAGGTCTTACACTGGACAACAAGGTCTTACACTGGACAACAAGGTCTTACACTGGACAACAAGGTCTTACACTGGACAACAAGGTCTTACACTGGACAACAAGGTCTTACACTGGACAACAAGGTCTTACACTGGACAACAAGGTCTTACACTGGACAACAAGGTCTTACACTGGACAACAAGGTCTTACACTGGACAACAAGGTCTTACACTGGACAACAAGGTCTTACACTGGACAACAAGGTCTTACACTGGACGACAAGGTCTTACACTGGACAACAAGGTCTTACACTGGACGACAAGGTCTTACACTGGACGACAAGGTCTTACACTGGACAACAAGGTCTTACACTGGACAACAAGGTCTTACACTGGACAACAAGGTCTTACACTGGACAACAAGGTCTTACACTGGACAACAAGGTCTTACACTGGACAACAAGGTCTTACACTGGACAACAAGGTCTTACACTGGACAACAATGACTTACACTGGACAACAAGGTCTTTCACTGGACAACAAGGTCTTACACTGGACAACAAGGTCTTACACTGGACAACAAGGTCTTACACTGGACAACAAGGTCTTACACTGGACAACAAGGTCTTACACTGGACAACAAGGTCTTACACTGGACAACAAGGTCTTACACTGGACAACAAGGTCTTACTCTGGACAACAAGGTCTTTCACTTTACAACAAGGTCTTACACTGGACAACAAGGTCTTACACTGGACAACAAGGTCTTACACTGGACAACAAGGTCTTACACTGGACAACAAGGTCTTACTCTGAACAACAAGGTCTTACTCTGGACAACAAGGTCTTACACTGGACAACAAGGTCTTACACTGGACAACAAGGTCTTACACTGGACAACAAGGTCTTACGCTGGACAACAAGGTCTTACACTGGACAACAATGACTTACACTGGACGAGAAGGTCTTACACTGGACAACAAGTTCTTACTCTGGACGACAAGGACTTACGCTGGACAACAAGGTCTTACGCTGGACAACAAGGTCTTACACTGGACGACAAGCTCTTTTACTGGACAACAAGGTCTTACACTGGACAACTAGGTCTTACACTGGACAAAAAGGTCTTACACTGGACGACAAGGTCTTACACTGGACAACTAGGTTTTTCACTGGACAACAAGGTCTTACACTGGACAACAAGGTCTTACGCTGGACAACTAGGTTTTACACTGGACGACAAGGTCTTACACTGGACAACAAGGTCTTACACTGGACTACTAGGTCTTACTCTGGACGACAAGGTCTTACACTGGACAACTAGGTCTTACACTGGACAACAAGGTCTTTCAATGGACAACAAGGTCTTACACTGGACAACAAGGTCATACAATGGACAACAAGGTCTGACACTGGACGACAAGGTATTACACAGGACGACAAGGTCTTTCACTGGACAACAAGGTCTTACACAGGACAACAAGGTCTTACACTGGACGACAAGGTCTTACACTGGACAACAAGGTCTTAAACTGGACAGCAAGATCAAACACTGGACAACAAGGTCTTACACTGGACAACAAGGTCTTACACTGGACAACAAGGTCTTACACTGGACAACAAGGTCTTACGCTGGACAACAAGGTCTTACACTGGACAACAATGACTTACACTGGACAACAAGGTCTTACACAGGACAACAAGGTCTTCCACTGGACAACAAGGTCTTACACTGGACAACAAGGTCTTACACTGGACAACAAGGTTTTACACAGGACAACAAAGTCTTACACTGGACAACAAGTTCTTACGCTGGACAACAAGGTCTTACACTGGACAACAAGGTCTTACACAGGACAACAAGGTCTTACACTGGACAACAAGGTCTTACGCTGGACAACAAGGTTTTGCACTGGACAACAATGACTTACACTGGACAACAAGGTCTTACACTGGACAACAAGGTCTTACACTGGACAACAAGGTCTTACACTGGACAACAAGGTCTTACACAGGACAACAAGGTCTTACACTGGACAACAAGGTCTTACACTGGACAACAAGGTCTTACACTGGACAACAAGGTCTTACACTGGACAACAAGGTCTTACACTGGACAACAAAGTCTTACACAGGACAACAAGGTCTTACACTGGACAACAAGCTCTTACACTGGACAACAAGGTCTTACACTGGACAACAAGGTCTTTCACTGGACAAAAAGGTCTTACACTGGACACCAAAGTCTTACACAGGAGAACAAGGTCTTACACTGGACAACAAGGTCTTATACTGGACAACAAGGTCTTACACTGGACAACAAGGTCTTACCCTGGACAACAAGGTCTTACACTGGACAACTAGGTCTTGCACTGGACAACAAGGTCTTACACTGGACAACAAGATCTTACACTAGAGAACAAGGTTTTACACTGGACAACTAGGTCTTACACTGGACAACTAGGTCTAACACTGGACAACAAGATCTTACACTGGACAACAAGGTCTTAAACTGGACAACAAAGTCTTACACTGGACAGCTAGGTCTTACACTGGACAACAAGGTCTTACACTGGACAACAAGGTATTACACTGGACAACATGGTCTTACACTGGACAACAAGGTCTTACACTGGACAACAAAGTCTTACACTGGACAGCGAGGTCTTATACTGGACAACAAGGTCTTACACTGGACAACAAGGTCTTACACTGGACGACAAGGTCTTACACTGGACAACAAGGTCTTACACTGGACAACAAGGTCTTACACTGGACAACTAGGTCTTACACTGGACAACAAGGTCTTTCACTGGACAACAAGGTCTTACACTGGACGACTAGGTCTTACACTGGACGACATGGTCTTACACTGGACAACTAGGTCTTACACTGGACAACAAGGTCTTACACTGGACGACAAGGTCTTACACTATACAACAATGTCTTACACTGGACAACAAGGTCTTACACTGGACAACAAGGTCTTACACTGGACAACTAGGTCTTTCACTGGACGAGAAGGTCTTACACTGGACAACTAGTTCTTACACTGGACAACAAGGTCTTACACTGGACAACTAGGTCTTACACAGGACAACAAGGTCTTACACTGGACAACTAGGTCTTTCACTGGACGAGAAGGTCTTACACTTGACAACAAGGTCTTACACTGGACAACAAGGTCTTACACTGGACAACAAGGTCTTACACTGGACCACAAGGTCTTACGCTGGACATCAATGTCTTACAGTGGACGACAAGGTGTTACACTGGACAACAAGGTCTTACACTGGACAACAAGGTCTTACACAGGACAACAAGGTCTTACACTGAACGACAAGGTCTTACACTGGACAACAAGGTCTTACACTGGACAACAAGGTCTTACACTGGACAACTAGGTCTTACACTTGACAACAAGGTCTTACGCAGGACAACTAGGTCTTACACTGGACAAAAAGGTCTTACACTGGACGACAAGGTCTTACACTGGACAACTAGGTTTTTCACTGGACAACAAGGTCTTACACTGGACGACAAGGTCTTATACTGGACAACAAGGTCTTACACTGGACAACTAGGCCTTACACTGAACAAAAAGGTCTTACACTGGACGACAAGGTCTTACACTGGACAACTAGGTTTTTCACTGGACAACAAGGTCTTACACTGGACAACAAGGTCTTACGCTGGACAACTAGGTCTTACACTGGACGACAAGGTCTTACACTGGACAACAAGGTCTTACACTGGACTACTAGGTCTTACTCTGGACGACAAGGTCTTACACTGGACAACAAGGTCTTACACTGGACAACAAGGTCTTAAACTGGACAACTAGGTCTTACACTGGACAACAAGGTCTTTCAATGGACAACAAGGGTTTACACTGGACAACAAGGTCATACACTGGACAACAAGGTCTTACACTGGACGACAAGGTATTACACAGGACGACAAGGATTTTCACTGGACAACAAAGTCTTACACAGGACAACAAGGTCTTACACTGGACTACTAGGTCTTACTCTGGACGACAAGGTCTTACACTGGACAACAAGGTCTTACACTGGACAACAAGGTCTTAAACTGGACAACTAGGTCTTAAACTGGACAGCAAGGTCTAACACTGGACAACAAGGTCTTACACTGGACGACAAGGTCTTACACTGGACAACAAGGTCTTACACTGGTCAACAAGGTCTTACACTGAACAACTAGGTCTTACACTGGACGACAAGGTCTTACGCTGGACAACTAGTTCTTACACTGGACAACAAGGTCTTACACTGGACAACAAGTTCTTACACTGGACAACAAGGTCTTACACTGGACAACAATGACTTATACTGGACAACAAGGTCTTACACTGGACAACAAGGTCTTACACTGGACAACAATGACTTACACTGGACAACAAGTTCTTTCACTGGACAACAAGGTCTTACACTGGACAACAAGTTCTTACACTGGACAACAAGGTCTTACACTGGACATTTTGGTCTTACTCTGGACAACAAGGTCTTACACTGGACAACAAGGTCTTACACTGGACAACAAGGTCTTACTCTGGACAACAAGGTCTTTCTCTGGACAGCAAGGTCTTACTCTGGACAACAAGGTCTTTCTCTTGACAGCAAGGTCTTGCTCTGGACAACAAGTTCTTACACTGGACAACAAGGTCTTACACTGGACAACAAGGTCTTACACTGGACGACAAGGTCTTACGCTGGACGACAAGGTCTTACACTGGACAACAAGGTCTTACACTGGACAACAGGTCTTTCACTGGACGTCAAAGGTCTTACACTGGACAACAAGGTGTTACTCTGGACAACAAGGTCTTACTCTGGACAACGAGGTCTTACACTGGACAACTAGGTCTTACACTGGACAACTAGGTCTTACACTGGACGACAAGGTCTTACACTGGACAACTAGGTCTTACACTGGACAACAGGTCTTTCACAGGACAACAAGGTCTTACACTGGACAACAAGGTCTTACACTGGACAACAAGGTCTTACACTGGACAACAAGGTCTTACTCTCTACAACAAGGTCGTACACAGGACGACAAGGTCTTACACTGGACAACAAGGTCTTACACTGGACAACAAGGTCTTACACTGGACGACAAGGTCTTACACTGGACAACAAGGTCTTACACTGGACAACAAGGTCTTACACTGGACAACAAGGTCTTACACTGGACAACTAGGTCTTACACTGGACAACAAGGTCTTACACTGGACAACAAGGTCTTACACTGGACAACAATGTCTTACACTGGGCGACAAGGTCTTACACAGGACGACAAGGTCTTTCACTGGACAACAAGGTCTTACACAGGACAACAAGGTCTTACACTGGACGACAAGGTCTTACACTGGACAACAAGGTCTTACAATTGACAACATGGTCTTACACTGGACAAGAAGGTCTTACACTGGACAACAAGGTCTTACGCTGGACAACAAGGTCTTCCACTGGACAACAAGGTCTTTCACTGGACGACAAGGTCTTGCACTGGACAACTAGGTCTTTCACTGGACAACAAGGTCTTACATTGGACAACAAGGTCTTACACTGGACGACAAGGTCTTTCACTGGACAACAAGGTCTTACACAGGACAACAAGGTCTTACACTGGACAACAAGGTCTTACACTGGACAACTAGGTCTTATACTGGACAACAAGGTCTTACCCTGGACAACAAGGTCTTACACTGGACAACTAGGTCTTACACTGGACGACAAGGTCTTACACTGGACAACTAGGTCTTACACTGGACGACAAGGTCTTACACTGGACGACAAGTTCTTACACTGGACAACAAGGTCTTACACTGGTTGACAAGGTCTTACACTGGACAACAAGGTCTTTCACTGGACAACAAGGTCTTACACTGGACAACAAGGTCTTACACTGGACAACAATGACTTACACTGGACAACAAGGTCTTACACAGTACAACAAGGTCTTACACTGGACAACAATGACTTACACTGGACAACAAGGTCTTTCACTGGACAACAAGGTCTTACACTGGACAACAAGGTCTTACACTGGACAACAAGGTCTTACACTGGAAAACATGGTCTTACTCTGGACAACAAGGTCTTACACTGGACAACAAGGTCTTATACTGGACAACAAGGTCTTACTCTGGGCAACAAGGTCTTTCTCTGGACAGCAAGGTCTAACACTTTACAACATGGTCTTACACTGGACAACAAGGTCTTACACTGGACAACAAGGTCTTACACTGGACGACAAGGTCTTACACTGGACAACAAGGTCTTACTCTGGACAACAAGGTCTTACACTGGACAACAAGGTCTTACAATGGATAACAAGGTCTTACACTGGACAACAAGGTCTTACGCTGGACAACAAGGTCTTACGCTGGACAACAAGGTCTTACACTGGACAACAAGGTCTTACACTGGACGAGAAGGTCTTACACTGGACAACAAGTTCTTACTCTGGACGACAAGGTCTTACGCTGGACAACAAGGTCTTACGCTGGACAACAAGGTCTTACACTGGACAACAAGGTCTTACACTGGACAACAAGGTCTTACACTGGACAACAAGGTCTTACACTGGACGACAAGGTCTTACACTGGACAACAAGGTCTTACTCTGGACAACAAGGTCTTACACTGGACAACAAGTGTTTACTCTGGACAACAAGGTCTTACGCTGGACGACAAGGTCTTAAATGGACAATGGTGTCAGAAGGATGTGATGTTACAGCTGGAGGATGGTGTCAGGGGGATGTGACGTTGCATCTGGAGTAAGGTGTCAGGAGGATGTGACGTTACAGCTGGAGGAATGTGTCAGGAGGATGTGACGTTGCAGCTGGAGGATGGTGTCAGGGGGATGTGACGTTGCAGCTGGAGTAAGGTGTCAGGAGGATGTGACGTTACAGCTGGAGGAATGTGTCAGTAGGATGTGACGTTGCCGGTGGAGGATGGTGTCAGGAGGATATGACGTTACAGTTGGAGGAATGTGTCAGGAGGATGTGACGTTGCAGCTGGAGGATGGTGTCAGGGGGATGTGACGTTGCAGCTGGATTAAGGTGTCAGGAGGATGTGACGTTACAACTGGAGGAATGTGTCACGAGGATGTGACGTTGCAGCTGGAGGATGGTGTCAGGAGGATATGACGTTGCAACTGGAGGATGGTGTCAGGATGTGACGTTGCAGCTGGTGGAAGGTGTCAGGATGTGACGTTGCAGCTGGTGGATGGTGTCAGGATGTGACGTTCCAGCTAGTGGAAGGTGTCAGGATGTGATGTTGCAGCTGGTGGAAGGTGTCAGGATGTGACGTTGCAGCTGGTGGAAGGTGTCAGGATGTGACGTTGCAGCTGGTGGAAGGTGTCAGGATGTGACGTTGCAGCTGGTGGAAGGTGTCAGGATGTGACGTTGCAGCTGGTGGAAGGTGTCAGGATGTGACGTTGCAGCTGGTGGAAGGTGTCAGGATGTGACGTTCCAGCTAGTGGAAGGTGTCAGGATGTGATGTTGCAGCTGGTGGAAGGTGTCAGGATGTGACGTTGCAGCTGGTGGAAGGTGTCAGGATGTGACGTTGCAGCTGGTGGAAGGTGTCAGGATGTGACGTTGCAGCTGGAGGAAGGTGTCAGGATGTGACGTTGCAGCTGGTGGAAGGTGTCAGGATGTGACGTTGCAGCTGGTGGAAGGTGTCAGGATGTGTCGTTGCAGCTAGTGGAAGGTGTCAGGATGTGACGTTGCAGCTGGTGGAAGGTGTCAGGATGTGACGTTGCAGCTGGTGGAAGGTGTCAGGATGTGACGTTGCAGCTGGTGGAAGGTGTCAGGATGTGACATTACAGCTGGTGGAAGGTGTCAGGATGTGACGTTGCAGCTGGTGGAAGATGTCAGTATGTGACGTTGCAGCTCGTGGAAGGTGTCAGGATGTGACGTTGCAGCTGGTGGAAGTTGTCAGGATGTGACGTTGCAGCTGGTGGAAGGTGTCAGGATGTGACGTTGCAGCTGGTGGAAGGTGTCATGATGTGACGTTTCAGCTGGTGGACGGAGTCCGCATGTGACGTTTCAGCTGGAGGAAGGTGTCAGGATGTGACGTTGCAGCTGGTGGAAGGTGTCAGGATGTGACGTTGCAGCTGGTGGAAGGTGTCAGGATGTGACGTTGCAGATGGTGGAAGGTGTCATAATGTGACGTTACAGCTGGTGGAAGGTGTCAGGATGTGACGTTGCAGCTGGTCGAAGGTGTCAGGATGTGACTTTGCAGCTGGTGGAAGGTGTCAGGATGTGACGTTGCAGCTGGTGGAAGGTGTCAGGATGTGACGTTGCAGCTGGTGGAAGGTGTCAGGATGTGACGTTCCAGCTGGTGGAAGGTGTCAGGATGTGACGTTGCAGCTGGTGGAAGGTGTCAGGATGTGACGTTGCAGCTGGTGGAAGGTGTCAGGATGTGACGTTTCAGCTGGTGGAAGGTGTCAGGATGTGACGTTGCAGCTGGAGGAAGGTGTCAGGATGTGACATTGCAGCTGGTGGAAGGTGTCAGGATGTGACGTTGCAGCTGGTGGAAGGTGTCAGGATGTGACGTTGCAGCTGGTGGAAGGTGTCAGGATGTGACGTTGCAGCTGGTGGAAGGTGTCAGGATGTGACGTTGCAGCTGGTGGAAGGTGTCAGGATGTGACGTTGCAGCTGTTGGAAGGTGTCAGGATGTGACGTTGCAGCTGGTGGAAGGTGTCAGGATGTGACGTTGCAGCTGGTGGAAGGTGTCAGGATGTGACGTTGCAGCTGGTGGAAGGTGTCAGGATGTGACGTTGCAGCTGGTGGAAGGTGTCAGGATGTGACGTTGCAGCTGGTGGAAGGTGTCAGGATGTGATGTTGCAGCTGGAGGAAGGTGTCAGGATGTGACGTTGCAGCTGGTGGAAGGTGTCAGGATGTGACGTTGCAGCTGGTGGAAGGTGCTAGGATGTGACGTTGCAGCTGGAGGAAGGTGTCAGGATGTGACGTTGCAGCTGGTGGAAGGTGTCAGGATGTGACGTTGCAGCTGGTGGAATGTGTCAGGATGTGACGTTGCAGCTGGTGGAAGGTGTCAGGATGTGACGTTGCAGCTGGTGGAAGGTGTCAGGATGTGATGTTGCAGCTGGTGGAAGGTGTCAGGATGTGACGTTGCAGCTGGTGCAAGGTGTCAGGATGTGACGTTGCAGCTGGTGGAAGGTGTCAGGATGTGACGTTGACGCTGGTGGAAGGTGTCAGGATTTGACGTTGCAGCTGGTGGAAGGTGTCAGGATGTGACGTTGCAGCTGGAGGAAGGTGTCAGGATGTGACGTTGCAGCTGGAGGAAAGTGTCAGGATGTGACGTTGCAGCTGGAGGAAGGTGTCAGGATGTGACGTTGCAGCTGGTGGAAGGTGTCAGGATGTGACGTTGCAGCTGGTGGAAGGTGTTAGGATGTGGCGTTGCAGCTGGAGGAAGGTGTCAGGATGTGACGTTGCAGCTGGTGGAAGGTGTCAGGATGTGACGTTGCAGCTGGTGGAAGGTGTCAGGATGTGACGTTGCAGCTGGTGGAAGGTGTCAGGATGTGACGTTGCAGCTGGTGGAAGGTGTCAGGATGTGACGTTGCAGCTGTTGGAAGGTGTCAGGATGTGACGTTGCAGCTGGTGGAAGGTGTCAGGATGTGACGTTGCAGCTGGTGGAAGGTGTCAGGATGTGACGTTGCAGCTGGTGGAAGGTGTCAGGATGTGACGTTGCAGCTGTTGGAAGGTGTCAGGATGTGACGTTGCAGCTGGTGGAAGGTGTCAGGATGTGACGTTGCAGCTGGTGGAAGGTGTCAGGATGTGACGTTGCAGCTGCTGGAAGGTGTCAGGATGTGACGTTGCAGCTGGTGGAAGGTGTCAGGATGTGACGTTGCAGCTGGTGGAAGGTGTCAGGATGTGACGTTGCAGCTTGTGGAAGGTGTCAGGATGTGACGTTGCAGCTGGAGGAAGGTGTCAGGAGGATGTGACGTTACAACTGAAGGAATGTGTCAGGAGGATGTGACGTTGCAGCTGGATTAAGGTGTCAGGAGGATGTGACGTTACAACTGGAGGAATGTGTCAGGAGGATGTGACGTTGCAGCTGGAGGATGGTGTCAGGAGGATGTGACGTTACAGCTGGAGGAATGTGTCAGGAGGATATGACGTTGCAACTGGTGGATGGTGTCAGGATGTGACGTTGCAGCTGGTGGAAGGTGTCAGGATGTGACTTTGCAGCTGGTGGAAGGTGTCAGGATGTGACGTTGCAGCTGGTGGAAGGTGTCAGGATGTGACGTTGCAGCTGGTGGAAGGTGTCAGGATGTGACGTTGCAGCTGGAGGAAGGTGTCAGGATGTGACTTTGCAGCTGGTGGAAGGTGTCAGGATGTGACGTTGCAGCTGGTGGAAGGTGTCAGGATGTGACGTTGCAGCTGGTGGAAGGTGTCAGGATGTGACGTTGCAGCTGGTGGAAGGTGTCAGGATGTGACGTTCCAGCTAGAGGAAGGTGTCAGGATGTGATGTTGCAGATGGTGGAAGGTGTCAGGATGTGACGTTGCAGCTGGTGGAAGGTGTCAGGATGTGACGTTGCAGCTGGTGGAAAGTGTCAGGATGTGACGTTGCACCTGGAGGAAGGTGTCAGGATGTGACGTTGCAGCTGGTGGAAGGTGTCAGGATGTGACGTTGCAGCTGGTGGAAGGTGTCAGGATGTGTCGTTGCAGCTAGTGGAAGGTGTCAGGATGTGACGTTGCAGCTGGTGGAAGGTGTCAGGATGTGACGTTGCAGCTGGTGGAAGGTGTCAGGATGTGACGTTGCAGCTGGTGGAAGGTGTCAGGATGTGACGTTACAGCTGGTGGAAGGTGTCAGGATGTGACGTTGCAGCTGGTGGAAGATGTCAGTATGTGACGTTGCAGCTCGTGGAAGGTGTCAGGATGTGACGTTGCAGCTGGTGGAAGGTGTCATGATGTGACGTTGCAGCTGGTGGAAGGTGTCAGGATGTGTCGTTTCAGCTGGTGGAAGGTGTCAGGATGTGACGTTTCAGCTGGAGGAAGGTGTCAGGATGTGACGTTCCAGCTGGTGGAAGGTGTCAGGATGTGACGTTGCAGCTGGTGGAAGGTGTCAGGATGTGACGTTGCAGATGGTGGAAGGTGTCATAATGTGACGTTACAGCTGGTGGAAGGTGTCAGGATGTGACGTTGCAGCTGGTCGAAGGTGTCAGGATGTGACTTTGCAGCTGGTTGAAGGTGTCAGGATGTGACGTTGCAGCTGGTGAAAGGTGTCAGGATGTGACGTTGCAGCTGGTGGAAGGTGTCAGGATGTGACGTTCCAGCTGGTGGAAGGTGTCAGGATGTGACGTTGCAGCTGGTGGAAGGTGTCAGGATGTGACGTTGCAGCTGGTGGAAGGTGTCAGGATGTGACGTTTCAGCTGGTGGAAGGTGTCAGGATGTGACGTTGCAGCTGGAGGAAGGTGTCAGGATGTGACATTGCAGCTGGTGGAAGGTGTCAGGATGTGACGTTGCAGCTGGTGGAAGGTGTCAGGATGTGACGTTGCAGCTGGTGGAAGGTGTCAGGATGTGACGTTGCAGCTGGTGGAAGGTGTCAGGATGTGACGTTGCAGCTGGAGGAAGGTGTCAGGATGTGACGTTGCAGCTGGAGGAAGGTGTCAGGATGTGACGTTGCAGCTGGAGGAAGGTGTCAGGATGTGACGTTGCAGCTGGTGGAAGGTGTCAGGATGTGACGTTGCAGCTGGAGGAAGGTGTCAGGATGTGACGTTGCAGCTGGTGGAAGGTGTCAGGATGTGACGTTGCAGCTGGTGGAAGGTGTCAGGATGTGACGTTGCAGCTGGTGGAAGGTGTCAGGATGTGACGTTGCAGCTGGTGGAAGGTGTCAGGATGTGACGTTGCAGCTGGTGGAAGGTGTCAGGATGTGACGTTGCAGCTGGTGGAAGGTGTCAGGATGTGACGTTGACGCTGGTGGAAGGTGTCAGGATGTGACGTTGCAGCTGGTGGAAGGTGTCAGGATGTGACGTTGCAGCTGGAGGAAGGTGTCAGGAAGGTGTGTCAGGATGTGACGTTGCAGCTGGAGGAAGGTGTCAGGATGTGACGTTGCAGCTGGTGGAAGGTGTCAGGATGTGACGTTGCAGCTGGTGGAAGGTGTTAGGATGTGGCGTTGCAGGATGTGGATGTGACGTTGCAACTGGTGGAAGGTGTCAGGATGTGACGTTGCAGCTGGTGGAAGGTGTCAGGATGTGACGTTGCAGCTGGTGGAAGGTGTCAGGATGTGACGTTGCAGCTGGTGGAAGGTGTCAGGATGTGACGTTGCAGCTGGTGGAAGGTGTCAGGATGTGACGTTGCAGCTGGTGGAAGGTGTCAGGATGTGACGTTGCAGCTGGTGGAAGGTGTCAGGATGTGACGTTGCAGCTGGTGGAAGGTGTCAGGATGTGACGTTGCAGCTGGTGGAAGGTGTCAGGATGTGACGTTGCAGCTGGTGGAAGGTGTCAGGATGTGACGTTGCAGCTGGTGGAAGGTGTCAGGATGTGACGTTGCAGCTGGTGGAAGGTGTCAGGATGTGACGTTGCAGCTGGTGGAAGGTGTCAGGATGTGACGTTGCAGCTGGTGGAAGGTGTCAGGATGTGACGTTGCAGCTTGTGGAAGGTGTCAGGATGTGACGTTGCAGCTGGAGGAAGGTGTCAGGATGTGACGTTGCAGCTGGAGAAAGGTGTCAGTATGTGACGTTGCAGCTGGTGGAAGGTGTCAGGATGTGACGTTGCAGCTGGAGGAAGGTGTCAGGATGTGACGTTGCAGCTGGTGGAAGGTGTCAGGATGTGACGTTGCAGCTGGTGGAAGGTGTCAGGATGTGACGTTGCAGCTGGTGGAAGGTGTCAGGATGTGACGTTGCAGCTGGTGGAAGGTGTCAGGATGTGACGTTGCAGCTGGTGGAAGGTGTCAGGATGTGACGTTGCAGCTGGTGGAAGGTGTCAGGATGTGACGTTGCAGCTGGTGGAAGGTGTCAGGATGTGACGTTGCAGCTGGTGGAAGGTGTCAGGATGTGACGTTGCAGCTGGTGGAAGGTGTCAGGATGTGACGTTGCAGCTGGTTGAAGGTGTCAGGATGTGACGTTGCAGCTTGTGGAAGGTGTCAGGATGTGACGTTGCAGCTGGAGGAAGGTGTCAGGATGTGACGTTGCAGCTGGAGGAAGGTGTCAGTATGTGACGTTGCAGCTGGTGGAAGGTGTCAGGATGTGACGTTGCAGCTGGAGGAAGGTGTCAGTATGTGAAGTTGCAGCTGGTGGAAGGTGTCAGGATGTGACGTTGCAGCTGGTGGAAGGTGTCAGGATGTGACGTTGCAGCTGGTGGAAGGTGTCAGGATGTGACGTTGCAGCTGGTGGAAGGTGTCAGGATGTGACGTTGCAGCTGGAGGAAGGTGTCAGGATGTGACGTTGCAGCTGGTGGAAGGTGTCAGGATGTGACGTTGCAGCTGGAGGAAGGTGTCAGGATGTGACGTTGCAGCTGGTGGAAGGTGTCAGGATGTGACGTTGCAGCTGGTGGAAGGTGTCAGGAGTTATGTCGTTTTAACACTAATTTGGAACAACTATTTTAGGATAAAAGTTGGAGTTAATTTTTTAAAGTGACGTACTATATTTCATTTAAGTTTTTAATTGTCTTTTTGAAATGTTAAATATAGATTCTTCTATGTAATGTTGGCTTTTTCCCAGTAAATATGACTTTAATTTTTTGCAAGTTATAAACACTCTGAACTTAGAAAGCTAAGCAATGCTTACACATGTACAGAGACCCAGTGATAATTAATTGGGATAAAAACTGCATTACACTCAAACCCAAAAAAATCACTGAACGATAATTATTTTCTTCAGCCGTCGTAGATAGTGTACCAACTATTATTACTTCAATTGCACAAATCAAGATTTAGTTGAATATATGATTGGTTGACTAAATTTAGTTATGTGATTCAGACAAGTTAAATTGAATTACATGTTATAATTCCTTGTCTTCAGAACTTGCCTTCATTTGTGTTCGTGTATTGCCGGGAAAGTGAAGTGAACAGCTTGATTCAAGCAATAAAGAAAACCAACCAACTTATGAAGCAAGAAGACTTAATATACACTGTTCCTCACTACCTAGAAGAACCACTACAGATGCTGGCTCAAGAAATGGAAATCTGCGTAAACACTAACATAGTTCATCGCTTCATCTACCAGCCTCACTTGGACACTGATCCCCTCAGGTAGGTGGTATAACATTACCTATGACGTGTTTCACCCTCAGGTAGGTGGTATAACATTACCTATGACGTGTTTCACCCTCAGGTAGGTGGTATAACATTACCTATGAAGTGTTTCACCCTCAGGTAGGTGGTATAACATTACCTATGACGTGTTTCACCCTCAGGTAGGTGGTATAACATTACCTATGACGTGTTTCACCCTCAGGTAGGTGGTATAACATTACCTATGACGTGTTTCACCCTCAGGTAGGTGGTATAACATTACCTATGACGTGTTTCACCCTCAGGTAGGTGGTATAACATTACCTATGACGTGTTTCACCCTCAGGTAGGTGGTATAACATTACCTATGACGTGTTTCACCCTCAGGTAGGTGGTATAACATTACCTATGACGTGTTTCACCCTCAGGTAGGTGGTATAACATTACCTATGACGTGTTTCACCCTCAGGTAGATGGTATAACATTACCTATGACGTGTTTCACCCTCAGGTAGGTGGTATAACATTACCTATGACGTGTTTCACCCTCAGGTAGGTGGTATAACATTACCTATGACGTGTTTCACCCTCAGGTAGATGGTATAACATTACCTATGAAGTGTTTCACCCTCAGGTAGGTGGTATAACATTACCTATGACGTGTTTCACCCTCAGGTAGATGGTATAACATTACCTATGAAGTGTTTCACCCTCAGGTAGGTGGTATAACATTACCTATGACGTGTTTCACCCTCAGGTAGATGGTATAACATTACCTATGAAGTGTTTCACCCTCAGGTAGGTGGTATAACATTACCTATGACGTGTTTCACCCTCAGGTAGATGGTATAACATTACCTATGAAGTGTTTCACCCTCAGGTAGGTGGAATAACATTACCTATGAAGTGTTTCACCCTCAAGTAGGTGGCATAACATTACCTATGACGTGTTTCACACTCAGGTAAGTGGAATAACATTACCTATGATGTGTTTCACCCTCTGTCGTGTGGGGTTCGGTAAGAGATAGATGGATAAGGTAAACTCACTTGTTGGATGGTAACACTATATATTGTCAGACTGTGATGAGGAAGGGATGGGCCCAGCCTGCCGTGTTAGTGCCTGGATGTCTATACGCCGACTGAGAGCGAGGTACCTCGTCTCACTGACTCAAGCAGTATCCCGTGACGTCATACAGTCACTCGGCATAGGGAGCTTCTATATAAAGCACATGGATGGTACTATGATACTCAGCTAATCTATATAACACATATAAGGGAATCAGCAACTATGCTGACAGCTCGGTCATGTTACGTATGTCGTCTCGACATACACTACTATGCTATAGGCTGAACAGGCAGGTGGTTCTGGGCTGATTCTATACAATAACAAATCATATATAACTTAGAACTAATGGATGGTATCATAATGGATGTTAACATAATGAGTTTTACGTAATGGGTGTTAACGTAATCACTTTTAACGTAATGAGTTTCATTGTAATGACTTTCATTGTAATGGGTGTTAATGTAATGAGTTTTAACGTAATGCATTACAATTTATACGAACAAATCATTGTACATTATGGATGGAATTGATCGATCGATCTGTATTCATGCACTCTACGGATTCTGAGGAAATAAATATATATATACAAGGTGAAATTAACAGCAAAGGCATCTGGTGCACTCAGGTCATTACTGTCAAATTCTCAGAATACGGAGGGAACATGAACACGAAAAAAAAAATTCTGAAAAACTGATCAGTTAATAACAAACAGTTGACAATTTCCTTCATCTCGGTCATCAATTATTCAAATTCAAATTCAAAGTTTATTCTCTATAAGGATTACAATGCTGAGTTTACAGAAATTTGGTTATTGTGTGGTTTACATGTAGTAAAATAGTGATTACAGAGTGTACCACTAGAACGCTTAGCATGGCTAGGCATTTCGGGCAGACTTAGTTTTATTCTTAATTGTAAAATATTACAAATTATGAGGTAAGTTGGTATTATGGCTAAGTGACTAAATACTAGTTTGTGAGTTTAGCAATGTGAATGCTTTTGTTTTGGCACAGTACATAGTTTCAGTATTGGAGTATCACAGGATTCATTATTTTAAGATTGAGATTAATATTTCTGTTTATGGTCAAATGGGTGAGTGAGTGTAAGTGTGAACCACCAGGTGGTATTCGTGTAGTTAGTTGACGGGGTGTATCAGGGAGATAAGATGTTTTCTAATGGTAGTTTTGAAGGTGATGAATGTGTCTGCAGTTCTAGAGTTCTCAGGTAGGGTATTCCAGATTTTAGGGCCTTTGACATACATTGAATTATTGTAAAGGTTTAGTCGGACACGGGGAATGTCGCAGAGAGGTTTGTGTCTGGTGTTGTGCCTGTGGGTTCTGTCACAACTATCAAGAAAGCATTTTAAGTCAAGGTTGATATTAGAGTTTAAGGCCCTGTAGATGTAGATTGCACAGTAGTAAGTGTGGATGTACTGAACTGGGAGTAAGTTTAGGTCTATGAAGAGTGGGGGGGTGTGTTGCCAGGGATGGGATTTAGTGATTATTCTTACTGCAGCTTTTTGTTGGGTTATTATTGGCTTTAGGTGTGTTGCTGCAGTTGATCCCCAAGCACAAATAGCATAGGTGAGGTATGGATAAATAAGTGAGTGGTATAGTGTGAGAAGGGCATTTTGCGGCACGTAGTATCGTATCTTGGAGAGGATCCCAACCGTTTTGGATACTTTTTTGGTTATATGCTGGATATGGGTGCTGAAATTCAGGTTGTTGTCAAGGTATAAGCCTAAGAATTTTCCCCCATTATTTCTGGTAATTAGAGTGTTGTTAATCTTAATGTTAATTTGTGCATCTCCTGCTCTGCTACCAAACATAATATAGTAAGTTTTGTCAGTGTTAAGCGTGAGTTTATTGGCTGTCATCCAAGTCGATATTTTAATCAGCTCCTCATTCACAATGGTGTTGAGGGTGGCAAGATTAGGGTGAGAGATGACATAAGTCATGTCATCAGCAAAGAGAATGGGTTTCAGGTGTTGGGATACGCTTGGAAGGTCATTGATGTATATGAGGAAGAGCAGGGGACCAAGGACACTTCCCTGCGGAACTCCAGTATCAAGAGGCCGTGTTGCTGATGCTGTGTCTTTAATGGTGACGTACTGATACCTATTAGTAATGTAAGATTTGAAATAAGCAAGCGCATGGCGTCTTATACCGTAATGATCAAGTTTGTGGAGTAGGATGTCGTGGTCTACTGTGTCAAAAGCTTTTCTTAGGTCAATAAAAATTCCTAGTGGATATTCCTTATTTTCCAATGCTGTGTAAAGCAGATCTAGCATTTTTATGATTGCATCATTAGTGCTTTTATTTTTCCTGAATCCAAATTGGCAGGGGTTGAGTATGTTTTGAGCCGTTATAAATGAATACAGTCTCCTGTGCACGAGTTTCTCAAAGATTTTGGATAGCAATGGTAAGTTAGATATTGGCCTATAGTTGTTTAAGTCTGTAGGGTCACCACCTTTATGTATTGGTGTAACCCTTGCCATCTTGAGTAGTTTCGGGAAGGTGCTAGTCTCTAGTGACTTATTAAAAAGTAATGAAATAGCATGCGAAAGGACATGGGCCGCTCGCTTGTACAGTAATGGTGGGACATGAGACAGATTCCCCGAGTTATTTTTAAGTGACTTTATAATCTCAATGACTTCCGTGGGCTCAGTTGGTGCAAGATAGAAGGAATTAGGGAAATTCCCATCTAGGTAGTCCCCGGCATGGGCATTGGTATGTGGGATTTTACTGGCGAGATTAGATCCTATGTTTGAGAAGAAGTCGTTTATCTTGTTAGCTGTGTCAGTGGGATGTAGTGGTGTTTCATTAGGTTTAGTTAGGACAATATTCTTGGTTTTTCTCAGTTTGTGGGTCCCTAGAATCTGAGAGAGTGTTTTCCAGGTCTTTTTTATATCTCCTCTAGTGTCTGTGAATCTACTGGAGTAGTATAGTTGTTTGGCTTTCTTTATTACTTTGGTGAGAGCTGATGAATAGTGTTTAAGAGTATCTTTGTGTATTAAGCCCTGTCTATATTGTTTTTCATATTGGTGTTTCTTGTCAATGGATTTCAGAATGGTGCTGGTTAGCCATGGGCAACCAAGCCGTTTGTTTGTGATCTGTTTTGTTTTTATAGGACAATGTTTGTTGTATAGTCTAAGTAATTTGTTAAGAAAAATGTCTGTCCAGTCATCAATACCATTGGCGTTGGAGAATTCTGTAGGCCAATCAACAGTCTCTAGGTCAGCTGTGAACTTCCTTACTGAGGCCTCGTCATGGAGTCTAAATGAGACTTTGTTGTATTCAAGTGGTGGTTTACTAATGTTTGTCAGGAGGAAGGTAGGGTAGTGGTCTGTAGTGCTATCTGTGATTATCCCTGATTTAAGGGGGGCTAGTATATTGGTCCATATGTGGTCTATTATGGTTGCACTTGTCTCAGTGAGCCTGGTTGGTTTAGTTATTGTTGGTATGAGAAGTGTGTTGTTCATATTGTTGATGAAATCAGTTACAGGCTGATCATCTAGTAAGCCAAGGTTGATGTTGAAGTCTCCAGCTAAGAGAAGGTGGTGCTTATTCATTTGTCTGTTTGTTATTAGTGACTTTAATTTCTCACTGAAATTTGGGATGTTTGTGTGAGGTATCCGGTAAATGGCACCGATTGTTATAGGCGTCTTAAAGTTTTCTACAGTAAAATTAGCAAAAATGTATTCCCCATATTCATCACTAAAGCAAGTGGTGCTAAGACAAGATAATTGGTTAGAGTAATAGATTGCAATACCACCCCCAACTTGGTTTGGTCTGCAGTTGTGAATTGCTGTGTATCCTGGTAGAGGGTAGATATCTATTGTGTCCTGCTTAAGCCAGGTCTCAGTAAGAATAATGCAGGAGAAGGGTGTCTTTAGTGATTCAAGGAGTGCTAGGAGGTCATCATAGTGTTTGCTTAAGGACCTGATGTTGTAGTTAAGTACTGATAGACTTTTAGCATTGTTTAGGATAGTGGTGGCTTGTGATGCTGTGTAATAAAGGCAGTTACTTTCCAATAGGTTTTGATTGGGTGTCAGATTATGTAGGTTTAGATCAGGGTCAACGTGATCAATCATCTTCTAGGTTTAAATTATGGTTATTTATATCCTGAGTTGTGTGTTGAGTTCTAGTACTAATATCTGTAGTGGTAGGAAGTTTGGACAATATATAGCTAGAGAATTTTGGACATGTAGGGTATAGTCACTACTACACATAATGAAGTTGATGTTGTCTATGTGTTGTGCTGGAATGAACTAAAGCACAACTAGGTATAAACTAGTAATATAAAAATACAAATTAAAAATAGAACAAGACTCTCACTTGTAATTGCACTAAGGTCTAATAATGACTTTTGTGGAGTCTATGTTTTGAGCTAGAATGAGCTAAAGTACAATAGGTTTAATCTAATAATATAAAAATACAAATTAAAAATAGCACTAGTCTCTCACTAGTAATTGCACTATGGTCTAATATAGTGAATTTGGTATTGACTATGTATTGAGCTAGAAAGAGCTATAGTACAACTAGGTTTAGTCTAATAATATAAAAATACAAATTACAAATAGCACCAGTCTCTCACTAGTAATTGCACTATGGTCTAGTATAGTGAATTTGGTATTGACTATGTATTGAGCTAGAATGAGCTAGAGTAAAACTGTGATTAATCTAATAATATAATAAAGGCACAAGACTCTCAATTGTAATTGCACTAAGGTCTTATATAAGTTGTTTACAAAAATTAGAGTATAATTAGATTTAAATTGATAGGATAAAATACACAAATTAAGGTAGCAAAATAATAATAAAAAAAATGATAAAAATAAAAATGGCAATGACTTGGTTATAATATGCTAGTAAGATGGTAGACAGGATAATATAAAAGTTGTAGTTGAAAATACTAGTTTAAAAAAGTATGGAATAAAAATGGTCAATAAAAGAAGTTTATAATAAGTTTGATCAATATAGTTTAAAGTAAAATTGGGCAATGATAGGGATTTAGAATAAAATTGGGCAATTGAGTATTTTTTAAAGTGAGGTAGAATTATTGAAGACAAGTTATGGTTAGTATATAATAAAATAAGATGGAACAGTGATGTGGTAAGTTGTAAAAAAGGAGATAGATTCTGTAGATATTTAATACAATTAAGACTATGAGGTAGAATGGTCGTTGGATACAACAATGACAATTAAAAGTAGTTGGGGTATTAGAATTTTAGGGGGGCACAAATTTATGACAATATAACACTAACGGTGGACTATGGGTATTATCTGCACTTTACTCTGATTCTGTTAGTCCAGCCTCACTTAGGAATGTTTTAAGGTCATGTTCTGTAGAGATGAAGTATCTCTTCCCAGTGGGCTGTTTCCTAACTGCTATTTTTCCATCCCTCACAAAGCACTGGTGGATTTTTTGGGCATAGCGCAATTTTCTTAGCCGATAAAGAAGGTTTTGTCTCGTTTTGGTAAGGCACTCATTGACGTAAACATCAGTTTTCATAGAAATAGATGTTTTTAGTAGGTTGTTTCTTTGTAGGCTAGTTTGAAATTTTAACAGCACTGTTTTTTTTACCTGTTTGGTAGCCCATCAGTTTGCAATCCTTTAGGTCGTCACTACGTATATTAAGGCGAAGGTGGTCCTTGATAAGCTGTAGGGTGGTCGCCATGCAGGTCTCTTGGGTGACTGTGGCTGGGAGATGTTTGCTGTTAACTACAACAGCGTCAGATAGCTGCTGTTGGTCATTATGGTCTTGGAAGTTGGTTATGACATTGGCAAGTTGTTGGTCCACTCTTGATCTTTCCTCTGTAATGTTGGTAGTGAGTAGGGTGACTTGGTCTTTTAGTGTGTTGATGGTGTCTAGGGACTGGGTGTGGGTGTTGCTTTGTTGTTCTAGAGTGTCTAGTTTATGTTCTAGAGCAGTGATCTTGTTGAGGTAATCTGCATTGCTAGCCTTTAGTTCCTGCATTTCTTGAGTTAGTTTAGTGATCGTTTGGTTCTGAATCATAAGGAGTTTAGCTATTTCTGGGTCGGTGATCTTCTTGACATCAAATACTGGGAAGGAGTTATCTTGGACTGTAGCGGCGGCCATGTTTGTTGTTGTCTGTCGTGTGTTATGGTGGTGTCGGTGGGTGATGAGGGTTGTGTCCTGGCTGGCAGCACCACAAGTTTTCCTCGTGTTATTACAGCTCTCACCTTTGATGTTAGGAGTCCTTAGCTGGTTACTGGATCTTCTTTTATTGTTCTGACCCTTGTCCATTGGCTGTGGCTTCAGGTGAATAGTAGGCGATGGGTGATGGGTGAATGTTGTGGAGTATCGCTTCAGTGGCAGCGGGGTAGGAGTTGCTAGTTCGAGTCCTATTAGTTGGTAAATTTGTGAACTTTTGGGTGATTTCTGCAGTTGCTTTATATCATTCTGGGTATCCACACATGTTAGTGTTATGCGGGTCTTGATTAGGTCATCACTGGGCTGCTGGGAACCTCAGGTAGAAGTAAAAATAGAGGACAAGGTTCCTGTTGCCGCTGCCGCTGCCGCTGCCAAGGCCCCATAATTATACAGACTATGTACATTTAAACCCAATTCTGCGAGGGTAAGGTTTACATATGCAGAATGGTTATCATCTCTGGGAGGATCGAATTCCTCTGCAATGGCTAACACATGCCTTGACTGTGGGAGATCTGAACGAGTATCTACAAAAGATACTTGTGGGTTTCTCATTACTTGTCGAGTACACAAAGAGTAACGACAATCAGGTTGATTATCTGACTGAGTATTTAAGGTAGAGGGTACAGAGTCAAGAGGATTTTCAGCATCTGTCACATTAGTCTGGGTAGCAATATCATAAACATCGCATACTAACTTCATATGATCTAAATGCGATTCTTTGTACTTACCAGTACTAATTTCTCTAACATTATACTTATAGCCAGAGATATGTTCTACAACTCGATAAGAGCTTAGGCATTTCGGATGTTTTGTTGAAATTTGTCAGCATTACTCTCGAACCTACTTTAACTTTTGACGGCTTAGCACGGATATTAGTTACTCTAGTAAATTCTGCTGTTGATTTATGAAGTGTTTCACGAGAGCCATGCTTGTACGAGTTGCTACGAAATCATCAGGGTTGTAATTAGGTTTCGGAGTGGAATATAACAACTCATATGGTAAACGCTTGTCTACACCATACAATGCATAATGTGGAGTATCACCTATGGAAGCATTAAGCAGAATCACATTGAACATCTGGTATAACCTAAGTTTCACTGGTTCGTTCAGCTAACCCATTGCTGGCAATGTGATGAGGCACGGATATTAGTTAAGTTGTAAGAGCATGCTTGTAAGTTGCTACGAAATCATCAGGGTTGTAATTAGGTTTCGGAGTGGAATATAACAACTCATATGGTAAACGCTTGTCTACACCATACAATGCATTGAACAGAATTTATGGCACATTGAACATCTGGTATAACTTCATCCCAAGTTTCACTATTGGGGTTGATAGTGGCTCTCAAAACATCAAGTACTTTCTTATTGGTTCGTTCAGCTAACCCATTGCTGGCAATGTGATGAGGAACAATGGTGGATTTAGAGATCTTGTACAAAGTACACAAGTTTTCAAGAATCTCATTACAGAATTCACCTCCATTATCTGTTACTAAGGACTTAGGGGTGGTATGCCTGCAGATAATGCGTTCTTTAAACGCTTTAGCTACTGTCTCAGCAGTCTTATCTGCAATAGGAGCTAACTCACAATATCTGGTGAAATGGTCTACCATAACACACAGATGTTTGTTGCCTTGGAGGGAACATTTAAAATTGGTTAACAAATCAAGGGCAACTCTTTCCCATGGTTCGCTAGTGGTTGGGTACACTTGGATTGGATTAGGACCACTGACATTTCCTTTATGTTGCATACAAACACTACATTTCTTAACATACTCTGAAATGTCAGTTGCCATACGTGGCCAAAAGTATTTCATTCTGGCTTGTTTCACGGAACGATCCATACCAGGGTGTGCAACACCTGGTGCATCATGAGCTAGCTGTAGAGCTACGTTCACTAGTGACTGTGGAATTACTAAATGGTACACTCTTCTACTTGGAATACCCAACTCGGCTGTTCGATACAGTAATTCTTGGCTCATTACAAAGTCACTGATGGGTGCTGGTGGCTTCACAGTAAGAATATCTTCCTGT
This sequence comes from Cherax quadricarinatus, assembly GCF_038502225.1. Lineage (NCBI taxonomy): Eukaryota > Metazoa > Arthropoda > Malacostraca > Decapoda > Parastacidae > Cherax > Cherax quadricarinatus. Next base: position 21,456,340 of record NC_091369.1, on the reverse strand, counting down.
AGCAGGAATCGAATCACACCAGACCACATGGGATCTATTCTTTGGGCATTCTTTACATCCTCGGCAGTAAATGGAGGATCTGCAGTAACTACACTAACGTGTCGCGATAAAGCATCTGCGACTACATTTGATTTGCCAGGTAAATGTTCAAAAGTGGGGTTGAACTCTTGGATAGTCAAGGTCCATCTGGCTAACCTTCCAGTAGGTTGTTTGTTTTGGAATAAAGGTATCAGTGGTGCATGGTCTGTCAAGACATGAACAGGGTACTGGTAAATAATGTCTTGGAAGTGCTTTAAAGACCATACTATTCCTAAAGCTTCTTGCTCCGTTACTGTATAATTACGTTCAGCCTTCGTAAGGACTCGGCTAGCAAATGCAACTGCGTTGTACTTGCCATCAGTCTTCTGAGCTAGTATGGCACCTATGCCAATTGAACTAGAATCAGATGTCAAATAGAAGGGCTTAGAAAAATCTGGGAATTTCAAAATGGGAGCGGACGTTAGCTTTTCTTTAAGTGTCTGGAATGCTCTTTCATGACGGAAGGTCCAGACGAAATGAACATCTTTCTTAAGCAATTCAGTTAGAGGAGCTGCTATTTAAGAAAAATTAGCAATGAAAGATCCCACAAAGGATCTTACAGCATCAGCAGTTTTGGGGGATGGAAAATTAAGTACTGCCGTTACTTTACTTTCATCAGTTGTAACCCCTTTAGGAGTGACTGACTCCCTCGCCACAGACTGTCTTACTGGCTTATTTTGCAAACTCGGGTCTTCCCCTCGAGAGCGATGCAAATAAGCAGAAAAACACTAATACAAAGAGACTGACCAGTGAATAATGTAGAGAGCTGGTAGAAGCCTGGTCAGGGTAGCTGGCTTGAGGTAGCTGGCTGGCTAGGTCGGCCTAGCGTCAGGAGATGGCGACCGGTTCAGTAGAAATTTATCTCCAAAAATCGCTGTAATCGTCAGAATTACAGGCCCTCCGCTGTCACCAAATTGTCGTGTGGGGTTCGGTAAGAGATAGATGGATGAGGTAAACTCACTTGTTGGATGGTAACACTATATATTGTCAGACTGTGATGAGGAAGGGATGGGCCCAGCCTGCCGTGTTAGTGCCTGGATGTCTATACGCCGACTGAGAGCGAGGTAGCTCGTCTCACTGACTCAAGCAGTATCCCGTGACGTCATACAGTCACTCGGCCTAGGGAGCTTCTATATAAAGCACATGGATGGTACTATGATACTCAGCTAATCTATATAACACATATAAGGTGATCAGCAACTATGCTGACAGCTCAGGTAGGTGGTATAACATTACCTATGAAGTGTTTCACCCTCAGGTAGGTGGTATAACATTACCTATGAAGTGTTTCACCCTCAGGTAGGTGGTAAAACATTACCTATGACGTGTTTCACCCTCAGGTAGGTGGTATAACATTACCTATGACGTGTTTCACCCTCAGGTAGGTGGTATAACATTACCTATGACGTGTTTCACCCTCAGGTAGGTGGTAAAACATACATGACGTCACCCTCAGGTAGGTTGTATAACATTACCTATGGTGAGCATTACTATATGTTTCAAGGTAGCATTACATGAAGTGTTTCATCAGGTAGGTGGTATAACATTACTATGATGTTTCACTCAGGTAGGTGGTATAACATTACCTATGACTATCAGGTAGGTGGTACATTACATGATGTTTCAAGGTAGGTGGTATTACATGAAGTGTTTCAACTATAGGTGGTATAACTGACAGCTCATGAAGTGTTTCAGGTAGGTGGTATAACATTACCTATGAAGTGTTTCACCCTCAGGTAGGTGGTATAACATTACCTATGAAGTGTTTCACCCTCAGGTAGGTGGTATAACATTACCTATGAAGTGTTTCACCCTCAGGTAGGTGGTATAACATTACCTATGACGTGTTTCACCCTCATCTCGATGGTAACGATGCATGTTTGAACGTAAAAAGAAGAGTATATCAGCAGCAATCGTTAAGTTAACTTTGAGTGAGGGAAGCAGAAAAGGTGAAGGTAGAGTTGTATGGCATAGTTACCAACTCTACCTTCACCGGGGCACAACCTACACTCATTTACAATACAAAAAATATTAGCTGGATCGCTAGTGCACTCAGCTCCGGTACGGCTGAAAAATATTCAAGACGTGTTTCTGTAAGCCGTCTGCTGTCCTCGTTCACTCTTCAGTTTAAAATGAGTATCTGGGTGTTAGTGGAATGGTGTGGGTCGCATCCTGGTACAAAACTGAACTAATTTGCCCGAAATGTATGTTACTGACGTCACCTATGGCCTGTATACCTTGTACATGTACTTGTAGTAAATAAATATACTATTATTATTACTATTATTATTATTATTATTATTATTAATTTACAAGATACCTTGAGAGAAAATCAGCAGTTTATTAGGAAGTATTTCCGAAGATAAATGTTTAAGTAGTTGCCAGAATATTTTTTCTTTTTAATTTTTTTCTTGTTATGAACGAAATAAAACTTTTCGTTTTATTTTGTTTATAACACCAGAATATCTCATCAGATTGGCATCAAACTTTCAACTTTAATGTTAAGTAACTTGGCTTAGGAATCAAGGAATAGTTGACATGAGCTGCTACACCAGCATCCTGGAATGTCTCTGATAACATCTAAAATTCTCTCTGGTATAACTTCCAAAATATACGATAATTCGATATTTTCTAAACCATTAAATTGTGTGAATTATATTTCAGTTAAGCACCTTTGGAAAACTTAAGTATTGAAGAGGTGACAGATGTTAAGGACAGAGTAGCAACCAGTAGTCTGTCTCTGACAGTATTATCAAATAAACATCGATACTTATTTCCACTTAATAGGAAACACCTAGACTTTCCAGCTACAAAAAACTAACTTATTTATTCCATGAGGAGGAAAACCTCCAACAAGATCAGACTTGGTAGGTGCAAATTATAAAGCTATTGATAAACACACGAGGAATCGTCAAAATCAGAACAGTAAATAATAAGCCATGATGATGTGGGGCAGCGGACCTCCAGCAGCAACAGACTGGTTGACTAGGCAAGCACCAGACGAGCCTGGCCCATGACCGGGCTCAGAGAGTAGGTAAACTCTCGATACTCTTCAAAAGTATATCAAAGGTAAGGTATGAAGGATCGAATACTGGATAGCCGCAGTTCTGTTAATTCAAAATCACTTGTTTCGTGATTTCATTAACATATAGACACGCACATGAATATATATACATACATCTAAGTTTTTCTCCCTTTTCTAAGTAGCTTTTGTTCTTCTTTATTTCTTCTATTGTCCATGGGGAAGTGGAAAAGAATCTTTCCTCCGTAAGCCATGCGTGTCGTATGAGGCGACTAAAATGCCGGGAGCAATGGGCTAGTAACCCCTTCTCCTGTAGACATTTACTAAAAAAGAGAAGAAGAAAAACTTTATAAAACTGGGATGCTTAAATGTGCGTGGATGTAGTGCGGATGACAAGAAACAGATGATTGCTGATGTTATGAATGAAAAGAAGTTGGATGTCCTGGCCCTAAGCGAAACAAAGCTGAAGGGGGTAGGAGAGTTTCAGTGGGGGGAAATAAATGGGATTAAATCTGGAGTATCTGAGAGAGTTAGAGCAAAGGAAGGGGTAGCAATAATAGAGAATATCAATGTGTAAATTCAAGGATTATGTGGATTAAAGTAAAGGTTGGATGCGAAAAGTGGGTCATAATAAGAGTGTATGCACCTGGAGAAGAGAGGAATGTAGAGGAGAGAGAGAGATTTTGGGAGATGTTAGGTGAATGTATAGGAACGTTTGAACCAAGTGAGAGAGTAATTGTGGTAGGGGACCTGAATGCTAAAGTAGGAGAAACTTTTAGAGAGGGTGTGGTAGGTAAGTTTGGGGTGCCAGGTGTAAATGATAATGGTAGCCCTTTGATTGAACTTTGAATAGAAAGGGGTTTAGTTATAGGTAATACATATTTTAAGAAAAAGAGGATAAATAAGTATACAAGATATGATGTAGGGCGAAATGACAGTAGTTTGTTGGATTATGTATTGGTAGATAAAAGACTGTTGAGTAGACTTCAGGATGTACATGTTTATAGAGGGGCCACAGATATATCAGATCACTTTCTAGTTGTAGCTACACTGAGAGTAAAAGGTAGATGGGATACAAGGAGAATAGAAGCATCAGGGAAGAGAGAGGTGAAGGTTTATAAACTAAAAGAGGAGGCAGTTAGGATGTAAACAGCTATTGGAGGATAGATGGGCTAATGAGAGCATAGGCAATGGGGTCGAAAAGGTATGGGGTAGGTTTAAAAATGTAGTATTAGAGTGTTCAGCAGAAGTTTGTGGTTACAGGAAAGTGGGTGCGGGAGGGAAGAGGAGAGATTGGTGGAATGATAATGTAAAGAGAGCACTAAGGGAGAAAAAGTTAGCATTTGAGAAGTTTTTAGAAAGTAGAAGTGATGCAAGGAGGGAAGAGTATATGGAGAAAAAGAGAGAGGTTAAGAGAGTGATGAAGCAATGTAAAAAGAGAGCAAATGAGAGAGTGGGTGAGATGTTATCAACAAATTTTGTTGAAAATAAGAAAAAGTTTTGGAGTGAGATTAACAAGTTAAGGAAGCCTAGAAAACAAATGGATTTGTCAGTTAAAAATAGGAGAGGAGAGTTGTTAAATGAAGAGTTAGAGGTATTGGGAAGATGGAGGGAATATTTTGAGGAATTGATAAATGTTGATGAAGATAGGGAAGCTGTGATTTCGTGTATAGGGCAAGGAGGAATAACATCTTGTAGGAGTGAGGAAGAGCCAGTTGTGAGTGTGGGGGAAGTTCGTGAGATAGTAGGTAAAATGAAAGGGGGTAAGACAGCTGGGATTGATGGGATAAAGATAGAAATGTTAAAAGCAGGTGGGGATATAGTTTTGGAGTGGTTGGTGCAATTATTTAATAAATGTATGGAAGAGGGTAAGGTACCTAGGGATTGGCAGAGAGCATGCATAGTTCCTTTGTATAAAGGCAAAGGGGACAAAAGAGAGTGCAAAAATTATAGAGGGATAAGTCTGTTGAGTATACCTGGTAAAGTGTATGGTAGAGTTATTATTGAAAGAATTAAGAGTAAGACGGAGAATAGGATAGCAGATGAACAAGGAGGCTTTAGAAAAGGTAGGCGGTGTGTGGACCAGGTGTTTACAGTGAAACATATAAATGAACAGTATTTAGATAAGGCTAAAGAGGTTTTAGTGGCATTTATGGATTAGGAAAAGGCGTATGACAAGGTGGATAGAGAAGCAATGTGGCAGATGTTGCAAGTGTATGGTATAGGAGGCAGGTTACTGAAAGCAGTGAAGAGTTTTTAAGAGGATAGTGAGGCTCAAGTTAGGGTATGTAGGAAAGAGGGAGATTATTTCCCAGTAAAAGTAGGCCTTAGACAAGGATGTGTGATGTTACCGTGGTTGTTCAATATATTTATAGATGGGGTTGTAAGAGAAGTAAATGGGAGGGTCTTGGCAAGAGGTGTGGAGTTAAAAGATAAAGAATCACACATAAAGTGGGAGTTGTCACAGTTACTCTTTGTTGATGACACTGTGCTCTTGGGAGATTCTGAAGAGAAGTTGCAGAGGTTGGTGGATGAATTTGGTAGGGTACGTAAAAGAAGAAAATTAAAAGTGAATACAGGAAAGAGTAAGGTTATGAGGATAACAAAAAGATTAGGTGATGAAAGATTGGATATCAGATTGGAGGGAGAGAGTATGGAGGAGGTTAATGTATTCAGATATTTGGGAGTGGACGTGTCAGTGGATGGGTCTATGAAAGATGAGGTGAATCATAGAATTGTTGAGGGGAAAAGGGTGAGCGGTGCACTTAGGAGTCTGTGGAGACAAAGAACTTTGTCCTTGGAGGCAAAGAGGGGAATGTATGAGAGTATAGTTTTACCAACGCTCTTATATGGGTGTGAAGCATGGGTGATGAATGTTGCAGCGAGAAGAAGGCTGGAGGCAGTGGAGATGTCATGTCTGAGGGCAATGTGTGGTGTGAATATAATGCAGAGAATTCGTAGTTTGGAAGTTAAGAGGTGCGGGATTGTCAAAACTGTTGTCCAGAGGGCGGAGGAAGGGTTGTTGAGGTGGTTCGGACATGTAGAGAGAATGGAGCGAAACAGAATGACTTCAAGAGTGTATCAGTCTGTAGTGGAAGGAAGGCGGGGTAGGGGTCCGCCTAGGAAAGGTTGGAGGGAGGGGGTAAAGGAGGTTTTGTGTGCGAGGGGCTTGGACTCCCAGCGGGCATGCATGAGCGTGTTTGATAGGAGTGAATCGAGACAAATGGTTTTTAATACATTACGTGCTGTTGGAGTGTGAGCAAAGTTACATTTATGAAGGGATTCAGGGAAACCGGCAGGCCGGACTTGAGTCCTGGAGATGGGAAGTACAGTGCCTGCACTCTGAAGGAGGGGTGTTAATGTTGCAGTTTAAAAACTGTAGTGTAAAGCACCCTTATGGCAAGACAGTGATGGAGTGAATAATTGTGAAAGATTTTCTTTTTCTGGGAACCCTGCCTTGGTGGGAATCGGCCAGGGTGTTAATAATAAAAAAATGTACGTATATATATATATATATATATATATATATATATATATATATATATATATATATATATATATATATATATATATATATATATATATATATATATATATGTGTATATATATATATATATATATATATATATATATATATATATATATATATATATATATATATATATATATATATATATATATATATATATATATATATATATATATATATATATATATATATATATATATATATATATATATATATATATATACATATATATATGCAAAACAACCACTGTGAAAGAGTAGTGAAATTCCATGCGTTTCGTGACTACTCACATTGTTAAGGAACTATGAAAGTAATACATCAAAGGAAGACAATTAAAGGGCTTAGACTACACCTCACAGTCAACCCCCACAACAAAGAAACACATGATGCGCGACAATACCAGACTCATAAGAAAAGAGGAACACTGCAGCAGGTCCACTGGTCCAACTGGACAGGTCCTCACGACATCCCACTAACAAAATATTCTACCCAAGAAATAAGGTTTATTATTTGTCCAATGTATTATTAAACTCTAACCAAATTTTTTAATTATAAATGAGTCTAATTTATATAAACCTAAGGAAATATTCATATTATTTTCAAAACTGCTTTTTATGAAACAAAATTCAATTATATTTCTGTCGACCATGGACTTGCTTGATACTACTTTCTCAACTTTTTGAAAATCAATTGGATGGTTAAAATCTCTTACATGAATAAATAGAGCATTGGAATCTTGTCCAGTTCTAATGCTATATTTATGTTGTTTTAATCTAAGTTCGAGATTTTTACCAGTTTGACCGTAATAAACTTTATCGCAAATTTTACAAGGAATCTTATAGACAGATCCATCAGCATTTTGGGGGAATTCTTTATCAAAAGTTTTTTTTTACTGTATCAAGATTTTTTAATACAACTTTAATATTAAAAGTCTTAAGAAGAGAAGGCATATCAACCAAGTTTTCATGGTAAGGGAGAACCAACATATTTTTAGTTGAATAAGGCTGGTTGTCCCTTTTTGGATTGTAAAAATTATTTCTAGCAATTTTAAATGATTTGTCAATTACATTTCTTGGGTATTTTAAATCATTACCTATTTCATAAATTTTGGATATTTCCTCATCTATGAACTCAGGACTACAAATTCGTAAAGCTCTCAAAAACATTGATGAGAAAACAGACAGTTTGACTCTATCTTGATGCGAGGAATAATAGTGGACATAGGAACAGTTATTTGTAGGTTTTCTGTAAATTTTAAATTTGAATTCATTATTACCCTTAATAATTAAAACATCTAGAAAAGGCAATGAGTTATTTTCTTCAAACTCAACAGTAAAGTTTATAGAATGGGCTAAGCTATTTTATTTTCCAAGGAAATGGTGTATATCTACATTTTTGGGCATAAGACACAAAATATCATCAACATATCTGAACCATTTAGCTCTATTAGGGAGGATTGTGCTAAGCAGCCTTGTTTCAAAATATATCATCAGATATGCTGATGATATTTTATTTTAGGGAGAGAGGAGTAGGCTTGTTGTCTGAGTCTAGGCCGCTGAGAGAGTGAGCGAGTGGGACCAGCGTCCCACTGATCTGGGCAGGCCAAGAGAGGGCAGCATCTGAGTGCCGCGAAATATGAACTAAGCTGGCAGACAGTATAGGCTGTCTGTGCAGGCAGTACAGCCTGTCTGTGCAGGCAGTACAGCCTGTCTACACTGTGACTAGCCGAGGAATTAAACCTATGTAAAACACATAGCTCTGCTGTGTACTTGGATAATGTAGGATTTCGTGGTCCTGTGGGTTAGAGTGTCATGTGCGATTTTTGCTCACCATGAGGTTGACAAAATCTACATGGGTTCGAATCCTCGGTTTTTAGCAGTGTTCTTATTGATCAATACCACTCGTTCGTTCTTACATTAATATATCTGAATCTGTCTATCTATCTATCTATGTATCCATCTATATATATATATATATATATATATATATATATATATATATATATATATATATATATATATATATATATATATATATATATATATATATATATATATATATATATATATATATATATATATATAAATACTGCTGGCGAGGCTAGTACACCACACGGGGAGTAAAATACAATTAGGTCAGAGGCACCCACACCACTGTAAGTCCTCGGATCAAGGTTAGTAGCACCTCGGTGCTACATCTATAATACTTCATTCAGCTCCCCGGGGGTGGGGTATTTTCCTTCAGATATTTCCCTTCTGGATCGCAACACTGAGTCTCTGAAAGAGGAAGTTGTACGTCCTTTGATCCTTGGTTTCTATGATGAGTTTTATACCCAGCTCTTTGAGAAACTTTAGAGCACACTTTCCCCATGCTCCGAGAGTCTCTGAACCTATTGGGATAAAGTTATAGCATGAGGGAAGGCTTTCATATTTGCGGGTCTTCTGGGTCTCCCTGTGGATGGCAGCTCCACCCCCTCAGCTATGAAGTATGGCAAGTAGGTGTCTGCCAATGTTGCTTCACAGGTGTACTCTCAGGCAATCTGCTTACCATCCTTGCACGGTAGCATAGCAGCTCCACCAGGACGCTTTTGACTTCTGTCGGAACTCTGTACTTGGGGTACCCATTGAGCTGGGCAAAGACGCTGTGGCGAGGCGTCTCTCTATGATGTTGTTGACCTCAGCATGTCTAGCATACTTCTCTTCTGATGCGTGATACACGAGGTCATGAAGCCCACATTGATCAGCCATCGCCCTACCGGAAATGCACCTATGTTCAGTGAGTATGGGGGGTGGCTAGGCGAAGAGCAACACCAGTTGCATAGGCCTGTGGGTTAGCGTCTCCTGTGTGATTTTCACTTACCATGAGGCTGACCAAAACGACATGGGTTCGAATCCTTGGCCAGCTGCAGTGTTGTTATTGGTCAATACCACTAATTCGTGCTTACAATAATATATATATATATATATATATATATATATATATATATATATATATATATATATATATATATATATATATATATATATATATATATATATATATATATATATATATATATTCATGGTAATGAATATAATATTGTGTATATGGACTTCAGTAAGGCTTTTGATAGAGTTCCACATCAGAGGCTATTGAGGAAACTTAAGGCTCACGGAATAGGGGAAGAAAATTTTTCCTGGATAGAGGTGTGGTTGACAGATAGGCAGCAGAGAGTTTGCATCAATGGGGAGAAATCAGAATAGGGGCGCTTCACGAGTAGTGTTCTCCAGGGGTCAGTGTTGGCCACTTTGTTGCTCACAGTTTATATAAACGACATTGATGAGGGAATAAATAGCGATCAAAGTAAGTTTGTAGATGTCACCAAAATAGGTCGCCTAATTCATTCCATTAAGTACATTAGAGCACTCCAGGAAGATTTTAATAGATTGATGCAGTCGTCAGAGAAGTGGAAGATGCTGCTTAATACAGACAAATGCAAATTCTTAAACATTGGACAAGAAAATAACCATGCCACATATAAACTAAATAATGTAGATGTAATTATTACTGATTGCGAAAAGAATATGGGAGCTCTGATTAGCAGTAATCTGAAACCAAGACAGTGCATAAGTGTTCGCAATAAAATGAACAAAATCCTTGGCTTCATATCAAGGAGCATAAATAATAGGAGTCGTCTGGTTGTTCTTCATCTCTATATATCTTTGGTTAGGCCTCATTCAGATTATGCTGCACCGTATGGTGCAGCATAATCTGCATTTGTATCCGAATGGATACAAATGCACAGGAAAACGTACAAAGGAACATGATAAAGTTGATGCCATGTATCAGAAATTTTCCCTATGAGGATAGGCAGAAGGTCCCTGAATCTGCACTCTCTAGAAAGTCGTAGAATTAGGGAGGATATTAGAATTAGGGAGGAAATGATCAAGGTGTATAAATGGAAAACATAAATAAATAAAAGAAATTTAAATAGTGTGCTAAAAATTATCTAGCCAAGACACGACTTGAAGCAGTGGTTTTATTTTGGAAAAATTCAGAATTAGGAAGGATATAGGAAAGCACTGGTTTGGTAATAGAGTTGCGGATGAGTGGAACAAACTCTCGAGTACAGTTATAGACGCTAAGACCTTGTGTAGTTTTAAAAATTGGTTGGTTAAATGCATGAGTAGGTGTGGGTGGGTGTGAGTTGGACCTGACTAGTTTGTGCTAATAAGTCTGATCCCGTGCTCCTTAAGAGGATGTGGCATAACCTGACTAGGTGGGTCATTGGTTTAAGCCGGGAGATGACTTGAATCTGCCTCGCATGGGCCAGTAGTCCAGTGCAGTGTTCCTTCTTTATTATGTTCAAATTAGAAGGAAAATATTCATCAGGTACTTGGTATTGTTTCCCATTACTGTAATGATACCTGAGTAGCTCAGCAGCATAAAACAATCTTAATATTGATGACATTTTCTATAGCTTTAATGCATAAGTCTGGACTACCTAATGACAAGACCAACTTCCAGTAGTGACTCCATCTATGATGACCATCTATAATGTTTATAACTACTGCACCTCTTCTCTATCATCTCTGCCACAACCATCTATAATGTTTATAACTACTGTACCTCTTCTCTATCATCTCTGCCACAACCATCTATAATGTTTATAACTACTGCACCTCTTCTCTATCATCTCTGCCACAACCATCTATAATGTTTATAACTACTGCACCTCTTCTCTATCATCTCTGCCACAACCATCTATAATGTTTATAACTACTGCACCTCATCTCTATCATCTCTGCCACAACCATCTATAATGTTTATAACTACTGTACCTCATCTCTATCATCTCTGCCACAACCATCTATAATGTTTATAACTACTGCACCTCTTCTCTATCATCTCTGCCACAACCATCTATAATGTTTATAACTACTGCACCTCATCTCTATCATCTCTGTACATTCGATTGATTAAAGCTAAGAAACTGATCGCCTGTCACAACTAAACTGGCTGAACATGTTAAAATTACTTCTCCCTCTACTGTCTCCAATACAAGAAAATCTTTGTCTGACACATGAAGAATATTCAATATTGTTGAAAATTATATTCTCTTCAATACTGTTGCGATACTCTGGCTGTGTTTATTGGCGTGACTTACTTGTATTAGAGGCTCTTGCACAATTAAGATGTGATAAATGGTTTTGAAAACCGACAAATTCAAGACTGAAACGTTAACGCAACATATGGGAATCACCACACAGTGACTTCATCAGTCCAATACAAAGCAGAAATGGGTAAAGAGAGAGAGGAGTTTGAGGTAATCAGTCCCTCAGCCTGGAATCGATGTGTTCAGTCCATCACTCTTGTAGGAAGTACAGCATATGTACATACAATGTTCTCCAAGACCGGGGTCCTGGCACGGTCCTGGCATGGTCCTGGCACGGTCCTGGCAATGACCCGTGCCAGGAACCCGGTCTTAGTGAACATTATAGGTATATATGCTGTACTTCCAATAAAAGTGATGGCGTGAACACATCAATTCCAGGCTGAGGGACTGATTACCTCTAACTCCTCCTCTCCTTACACATTTATGCTTTGTATTGCACTGATGAAGCCACTGTATGGCGAAACGTTTCTTTAATAAAGTGTCCCATATATTTCATAAGTATCTCAGTCTTCCACTTGTGATGATGTATTTAATTATGCCTTTGCTTCGTGACTGAGAGACTGAACACCTATTAAAGATTATGGACTGAAAACCTTCAAATTACCTCTCTACTCCTTCCTCTCTCCAATATAAAAGTCCCCCATGAATTAGATATAAAGGCTTTCTGAACAAGCTAAATATCTCATTAATAATAATATCTAGATTTGCCCTTGTATCTTATTTATTAACGATTTCCATTTTGTCTTTAATACAACTTAATGTTCCACTTCATTTCTAAGGACCACTTCACACTCCTTATTACATTTATCAAAAAGAATTTAAAATCTTATATTCTCTGTCTTGAGAATTATAACCCATATAAATTTAGATATTTCTAAAATGTGACTTTGCATATAAAAGTTTGTTGAGGAAGCTACGTTAGCTAAGTAATATTAAATACTCCACTCAGAACAGGCCATTAGCAAGATTTTTCAAAATCCTTGACCACTGCTTATATTTGTACAGATGTGGGCCGGGTTTCCGTGTCTGTCGACTGGGAAAGGCGGGACTGCAGCAGCTGTTACTGAAGAGCACCTTCTTGAATAATAAAATACCAGAGGAGTCCATGTTGAGGCTGACGGAGAATGTGCCAGCGGTCGGTGTGTACCTTGATCCAAGTGTAACAAAGGAGGTGTTCCTGGACATCCAGAATTTACCCTACGCTGGAGACAATGAAATACCTGTATCTTGGATTTCTCCCACCGTTTACGGAACTCTGGGAATGTTAGGGACAGAGAAAGACTTCAGGAGACTGGGTCATGCAACTCTGGTAACAAGGGTAGCAGCCAGACTATTCGCTAATAAGGGTTGCATCCCTCTCTGCCATATAGTCAAAAATAACACAGCTTCAAAAGAGATGTTTAAAAAGATGACAGAATGGCAACTAATTCGCTCTGAAATATCTTTAACATCCGCTGAGACCAAAAAAAATATAAATTAGAAGGAGAAAACATTTTAATATGTGAGATTCGTTTGCATTATATTCAATATACCTGAATTTAAATAAATTTGTTTTTAACTACATATTCACTTTTTTCTAAAATGATCTTTGAAACATTTTTTTCTTCATTTCTAACCAATTGGCTGACCTTTGTTATAATGAAAGTTTACAGTCATGAACCAAAAGTGTCTCAAGCTCTGATTTTACACCTAATATTTTGATTGCATACACACACACACACACACACACACACACACACACACACAAGACTGGATCTCGTGTTCACCCAGAGTAGCTCGAACATTGAGGATATCACATATGAAATGCCACTTGGAGCTAGCGATCACGTGGTTCTGAGCTTTGAATACATAGTAGTGGTACAGGTGGAGAAGGTAACCGGAGTAGGATGGGAAAAGTCAGACTACACAAGGGGGGATTAAGCATTCATGAGGAACTTCCTGCAGTAGGTTCAGTGAGAAAGAGAACTGGTAGTAAAGACATTAAACAAAATGGACTACATCACAACAAAATGCAAGGAGGAAGAGGAAAGGTTTGTTCACAAGGGCAACAGAAATAATGGAAAGACCACTACGAGCCCTTCGTTTACTCAAAGATGTAGGGAGGCAAAACTAAGTGCACTAGTGAATGGAAAAATTACAGAAGACAAAGGACCCAGGAAAATAAAAAGATTAGTCAAAGACCCAGAAACGAGCATGAACAGATACGGAGGGAAGCACAGTGACAGTACAAAAAACACATATCAAGATTCAAGCCTGAAACAAAGCTGTTGTAGAGCCACATCAGGAGGAAGACAACAGTCAAGAACCAGGTATTCAATCTGAGGGAAGAAGGTGGGGAGCACGGAAAAAGCGACCAAGAAATATGTGAGATTTAAGGAAGTATTTACAGTGGAGAAAGAAAGGACTCCAGGAAGTCAGAACAGGGAGTAAACTAACAAGAAATATACCCACAAGTGTTGGCTGAAATAACAGAACCGAGGAGAAGGTGAAGAAGCTGCTAGGCGACCTTGAGACCTCAAAGGCCAACTCTCCGTGGGTTCTTAGAGAGAGAGCAGAGACGCTATCTGTGCGACTAACAACAATTTTCAACATTTCCAGTGACACTTGACAACTACCTGAGGTATGGAAGACAGCAAAAATAATCCCCATTTTTAAGAAAGAAGTCAAACACGAGCCACTAAGCTACAGACCAGTGTCACTGACATGTACAGTATGTAAAGTCATGGAGAAGATTATCAGGAGGAGAGTGTTGGAGCACTTAGAATGGAACAAGCTTATGAATGACAATCAGCATGAATTCATGGATTGCAAATCCTGTGTCACAAACCTACTGGAGTTTTATGATAAGGTAACGGAAATAAGACACAAGAAAGAGGGGTGGGTGGATTGCCTTTTCTTGGACTGCAAGAAGGCCTTTGGCACAGTTCCTCACAAGAGATTTATGCGAAAGCTAGAGGATAAGGCACATTTAACAGGAAGGGCACTGCAATGGATCAGAGAATGCCTGACAGGGGAGCAACAACGAGTCATGGTATGTGACCAGGTATCAGAGTGGGCCCCTGTGAGGAGCAGGGTTCCATAGGGGTCAATCCTAGGACCAGTGCTATTTTTGATATAAGTGAATGACATGACTTAAGGGATAGACTTAGAAGTGTCCCTGCTTGCAGATGATGTAAAGTTAATATGGAGAATTAAATGGGATGAGGATCAGGCAGGACTATAGAGAGACCTGAATAGGCAGAAAGCTTGGTCCAGCAACTGGCTCCTCGAAATTAACCCCACCAATTGCCAAGTCATGAAGATCGGGGAAGGGTAAAGAAGACTGCAGACAGACAGAAGTGCCAAAGACTGCAAACCTCACTGAAGGAAAAGGATCTTGGAGTGAGTATAATACCAAGCACATATCCTGAGGCCCACATCAACCAGATAACTGCTGCAGCATATGGGCGCCTGGCAAACCTGAGAAAAGCATTACGATACCTCAGTAAGGAATCGTCTGTACACCATGTACGTCAGACCTATATTGGAGTGTGCAGTACCAGTTTGGAATGCACATCTGGTCAAGCACGTCAAGAAATTAGAGAAAGTGCAAAGGTTTGCAACATGGTTAGCTCCAGAGCTTATGTGAATGTCCTACGAAACAAGGTTAAAGGAAATCAGCCTAATGAAACATGAGGACAGGAGGGTTAGAAAAGACATTATATGTCATGTGGGGTTCGAAACATGGATTGGGCAATAAACACTCACATTGAATGTTCTAGTATATTGGATGGAATATATGGGGAGCGCCATGCCTGACCTGCCGCCTGTCCTAACGTCTATTGGAACTGCCTTGCTGAGTGCCTCTGAGGGTGAGTGGTCTTCAAATCATACTAGTTTAGCAGTAAAGGTCAGTGATATAACAGTCAGTGATTCATACAGGAGACGTTGAATCAGTGACGGTTGGATGAGTCACTAATACTGACACTACTGGTAACTGATACTACTGGTATAACTGATACTACTGAGAGCTCAGCAACACTAACATATGGCATCCTGACACACAGCTAATACAAACTAGAGGCGACAGGCATACGGCTAGGGGCGGCTTCTATACAATGTCAAAGTATACAACAATTGAACATTATAACATACATAAGGATATTATTGGAATGTATGTTACTGGAATGGAACTTAATGTAATGCCTTACAAGGTATCATATAGCACAATTCATAGGAGGTTCAATGATGGGAATATATGTGATAAAAGTAATTGATCGATCGATCTGTATTCATGTGATCTACAGTTTCTGAGGAAGGATATATACAAAGAAAGAAGGATTTAACAGGAAAGGCAGACTTGGTGCACTCAAATCTAGACTGTTAAATCTCAGAATTCGGAGATTACGTGAAGAAAAAATTCTTGAATATTAATAAGTTGATATTGTAGCAGACAATAGAAATTCATTTTAAGCTATATTATTCATCTATACATGTTATTTACATTTAAACCCAACTCAGCTAAGGTAAGATTTATATATGCAGAATGAGTATCATCTCTGGGAGGATCAAACTCTGTTGCACTGGCTAACTCATGCCGTGATTGAGGCAGATCTGAATTGTTATTTACAATTGATACTTGAGGATTTCTCAATACTTGTCATGTACATAGGGAATAATGACATTCTTGTTTATTATCTGAGTGAGTATTAAAGATAGAGGGTACAGAGTCAGGAGGATTGTTGGAGTCTTGTCACATTAATCTGGGTAGGAACATCATCATCATCACATACTAACTTCATATGATCTAAATGCGATTCTTTATACTAACCTTTACTAATTTCTCTAACCTTATACTTATTGCCATTGATATGTTCAACTACTCCATAAGGACCAACAAACTTCTGATCGAGCTTAGGCATTCTAGATGTTTTGTTAAAGTTATTCAGAGTAACTCTCGAACCTACTTTGATTTTGATCAGCTTTGCTCGAATATTAGTGATTCTTGCAAATTCTGCTGTTGACTTGTAAAGTGTTTCATGGATTTTCCTAAAAGCACTTTAAGCTAAGCTGGTACGAGTTGCTATGAAATCATCAGGGTTGTAATTTGATTTAGGGCTAGAAAACAACAACTCATAAGACAAATGCTTATCAACATCATGCAATGCAAAATGTGGAGTGTCACCTATAGAAACATTGCAAGAAGAATTTATGGCGCACTGCACATCAGGTATAACTTCATCCCAAGTTTCACTGATGGGATTGACAGTGACTCTAAAGACATCAAGTACTTTCTTATTGGTGCGTTCTGCTTTCAAATTGTTCCCAGGATGGTGAGGAACAATGGTAGATTTAGAGATCTTGTACAAGGTACACAAATTTTCAAGAATCTTATTGTTAAATTAGACACATGTGCAACTCTTGGGTATCTTTATTGAGGAAACGTTTCGCCACACAGTGGCTTCATCAGTCCATACAAAGGATAAACTTGAAGAACAGGAGGAGAATGAGGTAATCAGTCCCTCAACCTTGAGTCCATGTGGTCAGTCCATCAATCCATTCAAGATTGATGGACTGACCACATCGACTCAAGGTTGAGGGACTGATTACCTCATTCTCCTCCTGTTCTTCAAGTTTATCCTTTATATGGACTGATGAAGCCACTGTGTGGCGAAACGCTTCCTCAATAAAGATACCAAAGAGTTGTACATGTGTCTAATTTAACAACGTGTCAGTTCTTTGAACCATTCATCTACAAGAATCTTATTACAGAATTCACCTCCATTATCTGTTACTAAGGACTTGGGAGTGATATGCCTGCAGACGATGCGTTCTTTAAATGCTTTAGCTACTGTCTCGGCAGTCTTATCTGCAATAGGAATTAACTCACAATATCTGGTGAAATGATCTATCATATCATACAGATATTTGTTGCCCTGGAGGAAATCATTGGAAATTAGTTAACAGATCTAGAGCACTTTGTAGCACTTTCCCGACACTACTCAACACAGCAAGGGTTAAACCAATACATAAAGGTGGTGACCCTACAGACGTAAACAACTATAGGCCAATATCAAACTTACCATTGCTATCCAAAATCATCGAGAAACTCGTGCACAGGGGACTATATTCATTTATAACGTCACAAAACATACTCAACCTCTGCCAATTTGGATTCAGGAAAAATAAAAGCACTAATGATGCAATTATAAAAATGCTAGACCTGCTTTACACAGCATTGGAAAATAAGGAATATCCGCTAGGAATTTTTATTGACCTAAGAAAAGCATTTGACACAGTAGACCATGGCATCCTACTCCACAAACTTGACCACTACGGTATAAGAGGCCATGTGCTTGCATATTTTAAATCCTACTTTTCTAATAGGTATCAGTATGTCACCATTAAAGACACAGCATCAACAACACAGCCACTTGATACTGGAGTTCCGCAGGGAAGTGTCCTTGAACCCCTGCTCTTCCTCATTTACATCAATGATCTTCCATACATATCCCAACACCTGAAACCCATTCTCTTTGCTGACGACACGACTTATGTCATCTCCCACCCTAATCTTGCCACCCTCAACACCATTGTTAACGAGGAGCTGCTCAAAATGTCGACTTGGATGACATCCAATAAACTTACACTTAACACTGGTAAAACCTACTATATTATGTTTGGTAGCAGAGCACGTGTTGCACAACTTAACATTAAGATCGACAACACTCTAATTGCCAGACATAATGAGGGCAAATTCCTTGGCCTATATCTCGACAACAACCTAAATTTCAGCACCCATATCCAACACATAACAAAAAAAGTATCCAAAACGGTGGGGATCCTCTCCAAGATACGATACTACGTTCTGCAAACTACCCTTCTCACACTATACCATTCACTTATATATCCATACCTCACCTATGCTATCTGTGCTTGGGGTTCAACTGCAGCAACACACCTAAAGCCAATAATAACCCAACAAAAAGCTGCAGTAAGAATAATCACTAAATCCCATCCCTGGCAACACCCCCCCCCCACTCTTCATAGATCTAAACTTACTCCCTGTTCAGAACATTCTGGGAGTACCCATCTCGGCTGTGCGATACAGTAATTCTTGATTCATTACAGAGTCACTGATGGGTGCTGGTGGCTTCACAGTTAGAATAAGATCTTCTTGGAGTAGGAATCGAATCACACCAGACCACATGGGATCTGTTCTTTGAGCATTCTTTACGTCCTCTGCACTAAATGGAGGGTCTGCAGTTACAATACTAACATGTTGTGATAAAGCATCTGCGACTACATTTCACTTGCCAGGCAAGTGTTCAAAGGTAGGATTGAACTCTTTGATAGTCAAGGTCCATCTGGCTAACCTTCCAGTAGGTTGTTTGTTCTGGAATAAAGGTATCAGTGGAGCATGGTCTGTCAAGACATGAACAGAGTACTGATATATAATGTCTCGGAAGTGCTTGAAAGACCATACTATTGCTATAGCTTCTCGTTCAGTTACTGTATAATTATGTTTGGCCTTCGTAAGGACTCGGTAACTGCGTTGTACTTGCCATCGGTCTTCTGAGCTAGTACGGCGCCTATGCCAATTGAACTAGCATCAGTTGTCAGATAGAAGGGCTTAGAAAAAATCTGGAAATTTCAAAATTGGAGCAGATGTTAGTTTTTCTTTTAGAGTTTCGAATGCTCTTTCTTGACGGAAGGTCCAAACAAAAGGAGCATCTTTCTTAAGCAACTCAGTTAGAGGAGCAGCTATGGAAGAAAATTTGGCAATGAAAGATCTATAAAAACCAGCTAAGCCCACAATGGATCTTACGACATTAGCAGTTTTGGGAGATGGAAAATTTAGTACTGCAGTTACTTTACTTCGGTCAGTCGTAACCCCTCTAGGAGTAACTATGTGACTAAGAAATTTGATTTCTGATCTGAAAGATTGATATTTAGACAGTTTGATCTTTAAATTGGCTTCTTCAAGCTTACCAAGTACTACATCAAGTCTTTTCAAGTGTGTATCCAAGTCTTCAGACATGACAATTACGTCATCTAGTTACAACATAAGTGCATTACCTATGAGGCCTCTAAAGATATTAGTCATGAGCCTCAAGAATTGGATAGGGGAAAGATTGTAACCCAAAGGCCATATGGAGGAAGTAATAATGACCTGTAGGAATGGAAAATGTGGTTAGCTCTTGGCTTTCCTCGTGAAGAGGGACTTGCCAAAAACCCTTGTAACAAGTCCAGACTGCCGTAACTGGCGCTGCAGGCTGGGGCAACACTGGTTGGAGGGGATTGAGGGCAGAGACAGCGGGCTGGCCTGGGTTACACCAGCACTCACTGACCCGGCTTATTCTTCTGATATCTGCATAAATACCCATAAATCCATGTCCACAATATTGCCACCAAATGTTGTGTGGGGTCCAAAACATGCATTGGATAATATACACTCACGTTGGATGTTCTAATATATTAGATGGAATATATGGGAAGTGCCACGCCTGACCTACCGTCTGTCCTAACGTCTCTATTGTAACTGCCTTGCTGAGTGCCTCGGAGGGTGAGCAGTCTTTAAATCATACTAGGTCAGCAGTAATGGTCAGTGATATAACAGTCAGTGATTCACACAGGAGGCTTTGAGTCAGTGACGGTTGGATGAGTCACTACTACTAACACTAATGGTAACTGGTACTACTGGTAACTGATACTACTGGTAACTGATACTACTGAGAGATAATGACATGGAAAATACTGTGAGGAATTGACAAGGTGGACTGAGACAGGATGTTTCAGAGATGGAATACAGAATCAAGGGTCCCAATTGGAAGTTGAAGACTCAGATGATTCAAAGAGATGTTAGGAAGTATTTCTTTAGTCATAGAGTTGGCAGGGAGTGGAAAAGTCTGGCAAGTGATGCAGTGGAAGCAGGAACCATACATAGTTTTAAGACAAGGTATCATAAACCTCATGGATCAGGGAGAGAACCTAGTAGCGATCAGTGAAGAGGCAGGGCGAGGAGCCATGTCTCAACCCCTGCAAACAAATGTGTACAAGTACATACACACTCACCCACACATGTGTAGAAAAGACATAAAAGATGACAGAGATAATAACAAAAGACTGAAAATATCATTAAACAGAAGAGGATGACATGTTTGAGCTAATAAATTTTCAGATAATAGGGGTACTCAAAGGGGAGAAATCAGCCAGTCAAACTGTTTTTCAAGACAGAAATAGTGAGGGACAGAATCCTACAGGAGAAACCACTACTAAAGGAATCAACAACATACAGAAGGTGTTCCTAGACCGCGACAGAATGAGGACAGAACGACTTCAGCTGAGAGACCACAGAGACGAAAGGGGCAAGAAAAAGAAACAAGCCTAGTGTCGGCAGGGAACAACGAGAGTATGGTGGAGCAGGGTGCACAAACACCCACAAAACCACCCTTAGAAGCCAACAGCCAAACACACACTTAACACTCACAACCCCCACCATACAATACACAACAGAATCCCATAGCATCATGCCATGATCCCCATCCCCCAACACCCATAAACCCCCAGAATACAGTTTTGGAGTGGAAACTGAATGTGTGATACCCCAATGCTGATGGTATAACGAAGAAGTGGGAGGTGTCAGCAAAAATCATAGCTTTCACAGAAACCAAGCTCTCAGGAATGACAACAAATGACATCTTTCCAGCTGGATATCAGATTCTGAGAAATAACAAAGGGGACAGGGAGGTGGAGGAGTAGCACTGATTGTCAAAAACCAATTGGATTTTGAGTTGGAGAGAGGGGACAGAAGAGAAGCAAAGGACTACATAATAGGAACACATGTGACTTGAGATTGCAAAGACAAAAATATGATAAGAGTAACAGAGATGATTGAAACACTAGCCGAAGTGGCCCGAAGGGCCCATGTGAGCAGGGCAAAGCTACTGGTCGTCGGTGACTTTAATCACAAAGAAATAGACTTGGAAAACTTGGAGACACATGGACCTGATATTCACCTTGATATTCACCTTGGACCTGACCTGATATTCACCTTGATATTCACCTTGGACCTAATATTCGCCTTGGACCTGACCTGATATTCACCTTGATATTCACCTTGGACCTAATATTCACCTTGGACCTGACCTGATATTCACCTTGATATTCACCTTGGACCTAATATTCACCTTGATATTCACCTTGGACCTAATATTCACCTTGAGCAGTGCAGTTATTGAGGACATTATATGAAAGGCCCCTCGGAGCTAGTGATCATGTGGTTCTAAGCTTTGAATACATAGTGGAGTTTCGAGTGAAGAGGGTAGCAGTAAGGGCAAGATGAATGAAGCAGGAGAGGGAAATATACAAGCATGAGAAATATCCAGTGCAAAGTTCAGTGGGACAGAGAATTAGCAGGGAAAGCAGTATATGAGATGATGGATATGTGATAGCAATATGCAAGGAAGCTGAGAAGAGGTGTGTACCCAAGTGTAACAGACATACTAAGAAGGCGAGAACAAGCCCTTGGTTCACCCAAGGGTTTAGAGAGGCTAAAACCAAGTGTGCTAGAGAATGGAAGAGCACATGAGAGTAGTCGATGAGCAAAAACTGAATATGCGCAGGTAAGGAGAGAGGCCCAGCGACAATATGAAAATGACATAGTGAAAGCCAAGTCTGATGAAAAACTGTTGTAGTCACATAAGGAAGAAAACAATCATCAAAGACCAGGCAAACAGGCTAAGGAAGGAAGGAGAAAAGTTTACAAGAAAAGACCGTGAAGTATGTGAGGAGCTTAACATGAGACTCAAAGAAGCATTCACAGAGGAAATGGAAAGGACTCCAGAAATACAGAGGTGGGGTACACCAAGTGCTGGACACAATACATAAAACTGAAGAGGGAGTGAAGAGGCTGCTAAGCGAACTAAATGTCTCAAAGGCGATGAGGTTGGATAACATCTCTCCATGGGTCCTGAGAGAGGGAGCAGAGGTGCTATGTGTACCATTAACAACAATCTTCAACACATCTATCGAAACAGGGCGACTACCTGAGGTATGGATGACAGCAAATGTGCTCCCAATTTCTTAAAAAGTAGACAGACATACAGCAGCAAATTACAAACCAGTGTCACTGACATGTATTGTATGCAAAGTCATGGAGATTATCAAACGAGTTGTGGACCACCTAGAAAGGAATGACCTTATAAACAACAACCAGCACGGTTTCAGGGACGGGAAATCCTGTATTACAAATGTACTGGAGTTCTATGACAGGATGAAGTGCAGCTTCCACTAGTCCCACCGTAGGCTCGACAGAGCACTAGACGATGCCATATTGTCTGTCCCCTCAGGTAGACTCAGAGTGGACAAAAGTATGAAAATGGGAGAAACAAATACAAAAGAGAAAATTTCTAGAATTTGAGATAATA